>NC_073389.1:55755403-55835403 GCF_028641065.1 Leucoraja erinaceus
GTTATGGTATGAGTGCAGGCAGGTGGGACTAAGGGAAAAAAGTTGTTGGGCACGGACTTGTAGGGCCGAGATGGCCTGTTTCCGTGCTGTAATTGTTATATGGTGGTGTATGGGCCAGCATGTACGAGGGTTCTGTTGCAGACACAAGAGCTGAATCCCAGGTCCCCGCGTTGGGAGATGAGGTGGATTTGGAATAATTTTCTGTACATTCCACTGTTGATATAGCTGAGCTTAATAAAGGACTGATCATGTGTCATGATGTACTATATTAGTCTTGCAAATGACAATGTGAGAAATTACATATCTGGGAGCTAATGGTGTATAACAAATGTATTAACCACTTTTACAAAACCAACCGCACTGAGTCGCTCAGATACCTGCTCCATGGGTGATCATCATCTCAGACTGAGGCTTGGCGCTAAACCTCTGCGTTCCCAGTGTCGATGTACAGTGCAGCGTTCAGGCTTCACGTCTCGGATACCTAACCTATCAGGAGAACAAAACCGCCATCAGTAATCCGTCTCCAGTCTACATTTATTTTTAAGAAGGAACTGCAGATTTGCAACTTCCTGCGTCGATTTGAATCGATTACATAAATACATAGAAAATAGGTGCAGGAGTAGAGGCCATTCGGCCCTTCGAGCCTGCACCATTCGCCATTCAATATGATCATGGCTGATCATCCAACTCAGTATCCTGTACCTGCCTTCTCTCCATACCCCCTGATCCCTTTAGCCACAAGGGCCACATCTAACTCCCTCTTAAATATAGCCAATGAACTGGCCTCAACTACCTTCTGTGGCAGAGAATTCCACAGATTCACCACTCTCTGTGTGAAAAATGTTTTTTTCATTTCGTTCCTAAAAGATTTCCCCCTTATCCTTAAACTGTGTGGCCCCTTGTTCTGGACTTCCCCAACATCGGGAACAATCTCCCTGCATCTAGCCTGTCCAACCCCTTCAGAATTAAGATTTTGTTTGGTTTGATGAAGTTTACCTTCAGCCCCACTCATGTGGTCCGTTGCTTGGCCATCCATCCATCCACCCATCCATCCATCCATCCATCCATCCATCCCATCCATCCATCCATCCACCCATCCATCCATGTGTGTGTTGTCCCGGAGGCAGAGAAGGCCAGACCACACATACTGTACGTAGAGACTGGGTCAGCATCGGCCCATCAGACGGTTAAACCAATCTCCATCCATCGTGTGTTGAATGATGATCGAGTCCGGACAGTCTGCACCCTAGCAGCATAAACATTGAATTCTCCAATGTCCGGTAGCCCTTGCTGTCTTCTCCCTGACCCGCTGAGTTACTCCGGCACTCTGTGAAACGTCACCTATCCATGTTCTCCACAGATGCTGCCTGACCCGCTGAGTTATAGTGCAGCAGCATCTATGGAGCGAAGGAAATAGGCAACGTTTCTGGCCGAAATCCTTCTGGAAATAGGCAACGTTTCGGGCCGAAACCCTTCCGGGAACATTGCCTATTTCCTTAGCTCCATAGATGCTGCTGCACCCGCTGAGTTACTCCAGCACTCTGTGAAACGTCACCTATCCATGTCCTCCATAGATGCTGCCTGTCCCGCTGAGTTACTCCAGCACTCTGTGAAACGTCACCTATCCATGTTCTCCACAGATGCTGCCTGACCCGCTGAGTTACTCCGGCACTCTGTGTGTCTATGTTTAACACTAATGCTCTCTGTCTGAATGAGAACACTGCTTCAGTAACTGCAAGGTATTCCATGCCAAGCCCCTGTCCACAATTGCCTCCAGGCAACTTGAGAATTTGCCCACTGTATAATATTTTCAGGAGGTATTTGGGGATAAAATGACGATGGGTAAGTGCTTCCATTAGCTTGCTGCAGAGGAAGTCATTCATCTGGTGCTCAACACAAAGTGTGATAGATGTGTTTACATTTCCTGCTAAACGCTCGCTTGCTTTTCACGCTCCATAACTGCGGAACAACTCGCGCTACATTGGTCCTGGTGAATGAAGATGTTGGTCTGAACCGAACTTGAACTCTTCAGTGTGAAGGTAGTGTGTGTGTGTGTGTGTGTGTGTGTGTGTGTGTGTGTGGTGTGTGTGTGTGTGTGTGTGTGTGTGTGTGTGTGTGTGTGTGTGTGTGTGTACGTGTGTGTGTGTGTGTGTGTGTGTGTGTACGTGTGTGTGTGTACGTGTGTACGTGTGTGTGTGTGTGTGTGTACGTGTGTGTGTGTGTGTACGTGTGTGTGTGTGTACGTGTGTGTGTGTGTACGTGTGTGTGTGTGTGTGTGTGTACGTGTGTGTGTGTACGTGTGTGTGTGTGTACGTGTGTGTGTGTGTGCGCGTGTGTGTGTGTGTGTGTGTGTGTGTGTGTGTGTGTACGTGTGTGTGTGTGTACGTGTGTGTGTACGTGTGTGTGTGTACGTGTGTGTGTGTGTGTGTGTGTGTGTGTGTGTGTGTGTGTGTGTGTGTGTGTGTGTGTGTGTGTGTGTGTGTGTGTGTGTGTGTGTGTACGTGTGTGTGTGTGTGTGTGTGTGTGTGTGTGTGTGTGTGTGTGTGTGTGTGTGTGTGTGTGTGTGTGCGTGTGTGTGTGTTTGTGTGTGTGTGTGTGTGTGTGTGTGTGTGTGTGTGTGTGTGTGTGTGTGTGTGTGTGTGTGTGTATGTGTGTGTGTATGTGTGTGTGTGTGTGTGTGTGTGTGTGTGTGTGTGTGTGTGTGTGTGTGTGTGTGTGTGTGTGTGTGTGTGTGTGTGTGTACGTGTGTGTGTGTGTGTGTGTGTGTGTGTGTATGTGTGTGTGTGTACGTGTGTGTGTGTGTGTGTGTGTGTGTGTGTGTGTGTATGTGTGTGTGTACGTGTGTGTGTGTGTGTGTGTGTGTGTGTGTGTGTGTGTGTGTGTGTGTGTGTGTGTGTGTGTGTGTGTGTGTGTGTGTGTGTGTGTGTGTGTGTGTGTGTGTGTACGTGTGTGTGTGTGTGTGTGTGTGTGTGTGTGTGTGTATGTATGTGTGTGTGTGTGTGTGTGTGTGTGTGTGTGTGTGTGTGTGTGTGTGTGTGTGTGTGTGTGTGTGTGTGTGTGTGGCAGCATTGAACAACACTAAGGCCAGCACGTGAGTGTAGATACCTGTGCGGCCTTGCACACAACCTGCCATGATAATACTGGGCCAGTAATATTGTGGGATATTGCGAGCTGGTCTAACATTGCCTTCATGTCCCCCGCCATTATTAACCCATCACCGGCAATTTGCAGATGGCCACAAGCACCAATTCCCCCGAACACAACTCTGGACATTTGCACTTCTCTATCTGTGACCTTGTCAAAGCCAATTAAAGTTGCTTCCAACAGCAGCATTCGATTTGAACCTTGTGCATTTGTGAAGACGCTGAAGCTATGAGGTGATGACAGATTATTTCACAGACAGCAGATTCGAGGTGGTCACAAATACAGTGGAGAAGCTGGGAATGATCGGATTTATTCCCCATGAGGAGAAAAGACTTTGCCTTCCATCACAGTGGGTCCACTATGATGGATGTTTGTGTGAATTAAATTGTGTGTATATCTGTAGGAAATTGTCTTTGTTTTTATGGCTGTGGAAACAGAGTCTCACTGAGGCTCAAATGACAATAAATATTGTATTGTATTGGAAGCGATAAGGACCAGGCAGCAACCCGTAGCCCACGGTGAAAACAAGGGCTGTGGGCCCTCCATGCCTACAGATATTTTAATGTTCAACCTAAACACAAAACACTGGAGTAACTCAGCGGGACCGGCAGCATCTGTGGAGAGAAGGAATGGGTGACGTTTCTGGTCGAGACCCTTCATCAGACCTGTGTTTAATATCCTGATGGCTGTAGGGAAGAAGCTGCTCCTGAACCTGGACGTTACAGTCCAATAAAATCTCTTCTCATCCTTCTAAACGTCGCCTATTCCTACGCTCCATAGATGTGCTGCACCCGCTGAGTTTCTCCGGCATTTTTGTCTACCTTCGATTTTTCCAGCATCTGCAGTTCCTTCTTAAACACTTATGCCCCTCCAGTTGGTGTGTGTTCCCCGATCTCATCGCCAAATGCAAGAAGGTTCACCAGACTGATTCCTGGGATGTCAGGACTGTCTTATGAAGAAAGACTGGATAGACCCGGCTTGTACTCGCTAGAATTTAGAAGATTGAGGGGGGGATCTTATAGAAACTTACAAAATTCTTAAGGGGTTGGACAGGCTAGATGCAGGAAGATTGTTCCTGATGTTGGGGAAGTCCAGGACAAGGGGTCACAGTTTAAGGATAAGGGGGAAATCTTTTAGGACCGAGATGAGAAAAACATTTTTTTTCACACACAGAGAGTGGTGAATCTGTGGAATTCTCTGCCGCAGAAGGTAGTTGAGGCCACACAGTTCATTGGCTATATTTAAGAGGGAGTTAGATGTGGCCCTTGTGGCTAAAGGGATCAGGGGGTATGGAGAGAAGGCAGGTACAGGATACTGAGTTGGATGATCAGCCATGATCATATTGAATGGCGAATGGTGCAGGCTCGAAGGGCTGAATGGCCTCTACTCCTGCACCTATTTTCTATGTTTCTAGGCTGTCGTGTGTTGTTCCCGTCATGCGTTTGTTGCGCGCTGGTGGCTTGCGACGCATTAACGGCTGCAGCAGCAGCAAGCGATGCAGCTTTGAACTGTGTCATTGCAATGTTGTTTCCAAGATGCGAGGAAGCCTTAATGGAATATTACATGGAAGAGGGCTGCACACAGCGCTGTAATTGGTGTGTACAGTCCACAGAGAGGCTGCTGCTGGGTTAACTCAGCGTAGGCCATGAACAAATGTCATTAATGTGTGCCAGTGTGTGTGTTGCTTCATCAGCGACTGAGATCAGGCTGCCCTGAGCCGAGCACCACTCACTCTCAAGCTACTATAACAATTACAGCACGGAAACAGGCCATCTCGGCCCTACAAGTCCGTGCCCAACAACATTTTTTCCCTTAGTCCCACCTGCCTGCACTCATACCATAACCCCCCATTCCCTTCAATCCATATGCCTATCCAATTTATTTTTAAATGATACCAACGAACCTGCCTCCACCACCTCCACTGGAAGCTCATTCCACACCGCTACCACTCTCTGAGTAAAGAAGTTCCCCCTCATGTTACCCCTAAACTTCTGTCCCTTAATTCTGAAGTCATGTCCTCTTGTTTGAATCTTCCCTATTCTCAAAGGGAAAAGCTGATCCACATCAACTCTGTCTATCCCTCTCATCATTTTAAGGACCGCTATCAAGTCCCCCCTTAACCTTCTGCGCTCCAGAGAATAAAGACCTAACTTATTCAACCTATCTCTGTAACTTAGTTGCTGAAACCCAGGCAACATTCTAGTAAATCTCCTCTGTACTCTCTCTATTTTGTTGACATCCTTCCTATAATTGGGCGACCAAAATTGTACACCATACTCCAGATTTGGTCTCACCAATGCCTTGGTCAATTTTAACATTACATCCCAGCTTCTATACTCAATGCTCTGATTTATAAAGGCTAGCATACCGAAAGCTTTCTTTACCACCCTATCTATATGAGATTCCACCTTCAAGAAACTATGCACGGTTATTCCCAGATCCCTCTGTTCATCTGTATTCTTCATACTCACAAGCTGTGGAATCTCATCGCAGCTGATCTGATCGAATCTGATTTAGACCTTAGGTTCAAGAAGGAACTGCAGATGCTGGAAAATCGAAGGTAGATAATAGTGCTGGAGAAACTCAGCGGGTGAGGCAGCATCTATGGAGCGAAGGAATAGGCGACGTTTCGGGTCGAGACCCGTTAGGGTCTCGGCCCGAAACGTCACCTATTCCTTCACTCCACAGATGCTGCCTCACGAAACGTCACCTATTCCTTCACTCCACAGATGCTGCCTCACCCACTGAGTTTCTCCAGCATTTTTTGTCTACCTTCGAATTTTCCACCAACTGCAGTTCTCTCTCAAACATTTAATTTTAACAAAATCATATCGGGCCGAAACCCTTCTTCAGACCTTATCCTGTTTTGTCGAGCAGCCGAAACCTTTGTACAAAATAACTGGCAGCGAGTGAAATATTTTCTTGTCACCGCGTTTTTATTATTTTTTGTCTATGTTTCTATGTAGTTTTTGTTATTTTTTGTTGGGGGGTGTGTGTGTGGGGGGGGGGTGGGGGTGGGGTGGGAGGGAGGGGGTAACTTTTAAATCTCTCCCTGCACGGGAGACCCGACCTTTTCTTGTCGGGTCTCCGTTGTCGTTGGGGCTGCAACGAGGAGCGGCCTCCAACAGGAGAAGACCGGGGACTCTGGTGCCGACGACTCACCTCACCGTCGCGGAGCTGGCCGAGTCCAGAGCGGGTGGAGCGGTGGTGGAGCGCTGCTGCTGCTGCTGCTGCTGCTGCGGCCCGACCTCCGGAGATTCGGAGGCTGCAACTGCGGTCTGGCGGACGGCGGCACCGGGAGCCAGCGGGTCCCTGGAGGGAGACCGTTTTTCAGGGCTCCCGCAACGGCGACTTCTCCCGCCCGAGTTGCGGGGGGTCGAAGAGCTCCTGGAGCGGGGCCTGACATCACCGCCCCGCGCGGCTTGGAATGGCCGCGGGACTCTGCGAGCGCACGCCGGGGGCTCTAACATCAAGACCCGGTGTGCGACCTCGCATCACCTGGCGTGGCTTTAATGGCCGCGGGACAATCGCCATCGCCAGCCGGGGGCTTTGACTTTGACTCTGACATGGAGGGGGGGGGGGGAGAGTGCAGTGGAGAGATAAGTTTTTTTGGCCTTCCATCACAGCGATGTGATGGATGTTTATGTAAATTATGTTGTGTCTTGGGTCTATTTGTTTGTAATGTATGGCTGCAGAAACGGCATTTCGTTTGGACCTCAAGGGGTCCAAATGACAATTAAATTGAATCTTGAATCTTGAATCTTGAATCTAAGACAGCTCTCAGCTCTCACATGGTGCGAGGCGAGGTTAATTTGTCCGTGAGTTATCGCCCGGAGCCACAGTTCTGGAGTAGTCCACTTATCTCCAGAGCTGGTGCCACGCTACACACACACAACTACACCACAGACACCAGAACACGGGGGTCATTTATTTACCAGCAACTACACACCATTTGGTGCTGGTGTCTCCAGGGTTGGGGCTGATCTCACAGGCATTCTGTGTTGACAATATATCTGAGCCACAGATCACACTGATCACAACTGCTGGAGCACAAGCCCCAGGCAGTTTGCAGCCTCTCTAACGGGATTCAAGATGTTTTCAAGAGAGAGTTAGATTTAGCTCTGGGGGCTAATGGAATCAAGGGATATGGGGAGAAGGCAGGAACGGGGTACTGATTGGGGATGATCAGCCATGGTCACATTGAACGGCGGTGCTGGCTCGAAGGGCCGAATGGCCTCCTCCTGCACCTGTTGTCTATTGTCTGTTTTCTATGATTCAAAAATATGTGAACATTTGTGTGTGTGTGTGTGTAAGTGTGTGTATGAGTGTGAGAGTGCACGTGTGTGTGTATGTGTGTGGCCGTGTTTGCACGTGTAATGGTGTGTATGAGTGTGAGAGTGTTTGCACACGTATGTGTGTGTAGACAAAAAGGCTGGAGAAACTCAGTAGGTGAGGCAGCATCTATCGTTCAATGGAAATAGACAACATTTTGGGTCGAAACCCTTCTTCAGACTATGTGTGTGTGTATGAGTATGAGAGTCTTTGCACGTGTGTGTGTGTGTATGTGTGTGTGAGTGTTTGCACGTGTATGTGTGTGTGTGTGTTTGCACGTGTATGTGTGTGTGAGTGTGTTTGCACATGTATGTGTGTGTGAGTGTGTTTGCACGTGTTTGCACGTGTGTGTATGTGTGTGTGTTTCAGGTGTGTGGTTTTTGGTTTCTTGGTCCTCCAAAATATTCCAAATGGAATTTAAACCCCCTCTCCCCCACCCCCTCTCTCCATCTCCCTCTCCTCCCCCTCCTCCTCCCTCTCCTCCCCTTCCCTTCCCTCTCTCCCTCCCCCCCCTTCCCCCTACAATTCTGTCCCTCTTCCACCACTCCCCCCCCCCTCCCTCCCCACTCTCTCCCACTTCTCCCCCACTTACCCCACCCCTCTCCCTCTCCTTCTCCCCCCCCCTCTCTCTCCCCCCTCCCTTCCCCCTCCTTCCCCTCTCACCCCCCACCTCTCCCCTACCCCTACCCCTCTGTCCCTCTTCCATCACTCCCCCTATCCCTCTCCTCCTCCATCCCCACTCTTCCTCTTCTCTCCCTCCTCCCCTCCTTCCCCCACCCCCCTCCCCCCCCCCCCTCTCCCCACCCCCCTCCCCCTCCCTGCCTGCAGTCATACACAATAATACTAAATAACAAACTGTGGCCAATGCACGTGTGCAGTGAGGTGCAGGTACAAAGTCCATGTTTCTGCAGTGACTCAGACAACACATCAATAAATTATATGTCATTTATACATAATTTACACATTAAATGTTAGAAGACGACTGTGCAAAAAATAGACATTAGTGCAAAAACATCATTTAAAAAACAGCCCAAGTCGACGTTAGTGCAAGAGGTCCACTCTCCGTGGTGGTCCGTTGCTGAGGTGGGATTCGGGTTGTGGGGGTGGGTTCCAGAACCTGATGGTTGGAGGAAAGTATCTGTTGCTGAACCTGGTGGTGCGGGACGTGAGGCTCGTGTACCTCGTGCCCCACGGTAGCGGTGAGACGAGGGCGCGGCCCGGACGGTAGATGCCCCCCTTCTTCAGGCAGAGCCCAGTGTCGATGGTGTGGATGGTGGAGAGGGCAGTGCCCGGTGTGGATGGTGTGGATGGTGAGGAGGGCAGTGCGGGGCTGAGTGCTCCCGTGGGTGATTCAGGAAATCGCAGCAGAGTTAACCACAGCGATGGGGGTGGGGGCAGGAAAGGGTTGGTGGTGTAGGGGCGTTGTTCACGGTGGTGTGTGCGGGCTGCAGCAGCCCTGGCAAACATCAGTGCTCACATGTTAATGAGAAAAGTTAATGGTAGTCTAGCGATGTGGAATAATGCACAAGTTTTATATTGGGCTGCTGAGCTGCATTCAGTAGTAACAGTTTGAAAACATTGCCCTTGTCATCTTTTGCAGTGTCAGCACATTGGCTGATTCGTAAGGTTTCTTTCTCCTGAATTTTTAAAAAAAGTAGAACTTTTCAGTTTGATGGGTTGTGCAATTGTCACCGGCAAACCATTAAATGGGATAGATGTGAGAGTCGGTGCGGTGCGGTGTGTTGTGTTGTGGCCTCCTGGTAATTCCTCGTGCTACTGAGCTGGAGACTGCTACATCTCTCCACACATACACGTACATGACAAGCTGTCAAACCTGCGTAAACACACTGAGTGTCTGTCAGCTCCACAGATCAATGGGTTTTGCTGCTTATTAACGGCAGGGTGAGCTGAGCATTGTGTTACTCATCATCTGAATAATGCTCAGCCCAAATGTGCACATTCATCTCCTCCTTTTACTGATGTATCTCCCAACTATTCCCTGGCCTGTTCTTGTAGAGTTATGACTTGGTGAGGCGTGGGTCAGACTGGGCTTGGAGTACTGAGAGCAGTTCTGGTGGTCGCGGGATAGATACGTTTGCGTAGGCAGCATCTATGGACCTGAAATGTCGCCTATTCCTTCACTCCATAGATGCTGCCTCACCTGCTGAGTTTCTCCAGCATTTTTGTCTACCTGCAAATTTGCTGGCTCGAAGGGCCGAATGGCCTACTCCTGCACCTATCGTCTATGAAAGTAAGCATGCAGGTACAGCAGGCAGTGAAGAAAGCGAATGGCATGTTGGCCTTTATAACAAGAGGAGTTGAGTTTAGGAGCAAGGAGGTCCTTCTGCAGTTGTACAGGGCCCTAGTGAGACCACACCTGGAGTATTGTGTGCAGTTTTGGTCCCCTAATTTGAGGAAGGACATTCTTGCTATTGAGGGGGTGCAGCATAGTTTTACAAGGTTAATTCCCGGGATGGCGGGACTGTCATATGCTGAGAGAATGGAGCAGCTGGGCTTGTACACTCTGGCGTTTAGAAGGATGAGAGGATATCTCATTGAAACATATAAGATTGTTAAGGGTTTGGACACGCTAGAGGCAGGAAACATGTTCCCGATGTTGGGGGAGTCCAGAACCAGGGGCCACAGTTTAAGAATAAGAGGTAACCAATTGAGAACGGAGACGAGGAAACACTTTTTCTCACAGAGAGTGGTGAGTCTGTGGAATTCCACGCCTGAGGGCGGTGGAGGCCGGTTCTCTGGATACTTTCAAGAGAGAGCTAGATGGGGCTCTTGAAGATAGCGGAGTCAGGGGATATGTGGAGAAGGCAGGAACGGGGTACTGATTGGGGATGATCAGCCATGATCACATTGAATGATGGTGCTGGCTCGAGGGGCCGAATGGCCTCTACTCCTGCACCTATTGTCTCTTGACCAGAGTGATTCAGTTAGAAGGTTTTCCAAGGAGTGCAGGAGGTTGAGGGAGGATAGAGACACAATAATGAGAGGGTTAGATTGAACTGTTTCCCATGACCAAGCCAGATGCACAAGTATGGCCAGCTACAATGACACAAAATGCTGGAGTAACTCAGCGGGTCAGGCAGCATCTGTGGAGAACATGGATAGGTGACGTTTCACAGAGTGCTGGAGTAACTCAGCGGGTGCAGCAACATCTATGGAGCTAAGGAAATAGGCAACGTTTTGGGCCGAAACCCTTCCGGGTTTCGGCCCAAAACGTTGCCTATTTCCAGAAAGGTTTCGGCCCGAAACGTTGCCTATTTCATTAGCTCCATAGATGCTGCTGCAGGCAGCATCTGTGGAGAACGTGGATAGGCGACGTTTCACAGAGTGCTGGTCAGGCAGGCAGCATCTGTGGACCCTTTTTCAGACCCTTCTCGACCCGAAACGTCACCTATTCCTTTTCTCCGGAGGTCCAGAGCCACAGAACGGTTCTCCAGCATTTTGTGCCGATCTTCGGTTTGAACCAGTATCTGCAGGTGTCGGCTGCAATGAGAATGTTGCTTGCAGGAGCATTGCTGGCACAGAGACAAATGACACACGATTGTACATGGCATGTCAGAGGGTTTTAGACAGACCAGCGGGCGGAGGGAGTGGAGGGATATGGATCACCTTGCAGGCAGACGTGATTAACGGCATGATGTTTTAATGGCAATCGACAGACAGACAGACAGACAGACAGACAGACAGACAGACAGACAGACAGATAGACAGACAGACAGATAGACAGACAGATAGACAGACAGATAGACAGATAGACAGACAGACAGATAGATAGATAGACAGACAGATAGACAGACAGATAGACAGACAGAGAGACAGACAGACAGACAGACAGACAGACAGACAGACAGACAGACAGACAGACAGACAGACAGACAGACAGACAGACAGACAGACAGATAGACAGACAGACAGACAGACACACTGTCAATGAGCTCATGTGTGATGATCTGTAGCAATGATACTCTGGGTACAAAGCCTCATCAGTTCAATTTGTGAGTCAACAAATCGAGAGACAGCTGTGTGTGATGTGTTAACGTGTCTGTAAACGATGGTGCTGCTTCAGATGGGAGCCATTCATTCACCATCCCAACTCCACCCACCACCCCCTTCCAAATCCCCAATCTAATAAAGCTCTGAGTTTAGATTTAAACTCTTCTCCTTGTTCCCATAGTAACGTCGCCCTGCCTTTATCTCAGTACCTTTCCCCGTTGGTTAAAGTGCTGTAGAACTGGGCTCTGGTCCAAGGGCTGCAAATACCAAGCCCACGATTCACCCACCCTGCTCTTTCTCTACCCAGTCCACCATTTTCAGAAGGGTTTCGGCCCGAAACGTTGCCTATTTCCTTCGCTCCATAGATGCTGCTGCTCCCGCTGAGTTTCTCCAGCAATTTTGTGTACCACCCACCATTTTCCATGTTGGGAACATGTCTGATCCTTGGTGTAATTATTCGAATTGCTTTCAAGAGAGAGCTAGAGAGGGTCTCTTAAAGATAGCGGAGTCAGGGGATATGGGGAGAAGGCAGGAACAGGGTACTGATTGTGGATGACCAGCCATGATGATATTGAATGGCGGTGCTGGCTGGAAGGGCCGAATGGCCTACTCCTGCACCTATTGTCTAGGTTTCGTTGCGATATTTTAGTGACCCTTCCGGCCCATCTTTCCAGCCTCTCTCCATTTGTCTTGTGCCCCCCCCCCCCCCCATAGCTCTGAGTTGAGCTAGCGCCTGGCACATCCACTGGACATCCACTGAATTAAGTCGTTCTGAAGGGCAATGTGATCATGGTGATGATCTGTTTATTTTACGGGGCAACTAAGAAATTGCTTTCTACACATTAGAACTAATCTGTTGTACAGGATCCAAGTTGTAGACGACTGTGGTTCGCTAATTGTTTTTTTAATAGATGTGCTACGTGCGATCCTGATCAGACATAATTCCTTTCTAAGTTCTCAGTCGCAGAATAATGTCTCGAGTAATGTGTGGTGCATTTTTAATTTAGAGTTGTTAATGTTTCATGTTGTGCTTCTCATGAGTGTCTCGGTGTGAATATGCTCATGTCTGATCCAGTTTTGCTCGTGAACACACCAGCACTGGGCCTGTACTCGCTGGAGTTTAGAAAATCGAGGGGGGGGGGCCGTATTGAAACGTACACAATTATGAAAGGCTTGGATAGAGTGGATGTGGAGAGGATGTTTCCACTAGTGGGAGAGTCTAGGACCAGAGGTCACAGTCTCAGAATTAAAGGACGCTCTTTTTAGAAAGGAGTTGAGATGGAATTTCTTTAGTAAATGGTTAGTGAATCTGTGGAACTCATTGCCACAGAGTGCTGTGGAGGCCACGTCAGTGGATATTTTTATGGTGATAGATAAATTATTGATTGATTGATTGATTGGTTATGGGGAGAAGGCAGGAGAATGGGGTTAGGAGGGAGAGATCAGCCACAATTGAATGGCGGAATGGACTTGATGGGCCGAATGGCTTAATTCTACTCCTATAACTTGTGAACTTGTGAGCCACTGAAGCCCCAGTGAAGCCATCTCTCACCGAGACTGGGACAAGGGCAAGTCGAAGCTTCATCATTGTGCAGGTCGGTCTCAGGAAAACGATGATGGAAAACAATTAGTTTTCATCGCTGGGTTTAAAGTGAGTAAACATCTTGTGTTACTCCATTGGAATAGTGAGCCCAATTCTGATCATTTTATTATGAGAGGGTGTCGAAAGAAAATGTTCAATGGTACAACAGGCAGCACGGGCAGGGTGGGCCAAAGGGCCTCTATCTGAGCTGTAGAATGCCATAAATCAGTGACTCCTTGAGATGAGAGTTATAGAGCTGTATAGCACAGAAACAGGCCCTTCGGCACATCTTGTCGTTGGCATCCTGCCTGCATTTGGCCCACATCCCACTAAACACAACCAAATGTCTTTTAAAAGTCATTTCCCGTGGCGGCTGTTTGCAAGAATGAGTTATGGGGAAGGGCTGGAGATCTGGGATTGCTCTCTGGGGTAGAGCAGGTTCTTGGAGAGATGGAACATGAGGGGACAACATGTCATGTAGTGGAAGGCAAAATTACAGACCAACGGTTCTCTGGATACTTTCAAGAGAGAGCTAGATAGGGCTCTTAAAGATAGCGGAGTCAGGGGATATGGGGAGAAGGCAGGAACGGGGTACTGATTGGGGATGATCAGCCATGATCACATCGAAGGGCCGAATGGCCTACTCCTGCACCTATTGTCTATTGTAATTCTTCACTGTGGTGGAAGGCCATGCAGTTCAGACAGTCCTCCTCCTCCTCCTCCTCCCTTGTCCACCCGTGGTCGGGACCCTGACCCTCCGTAGTCACTGCTACGGACGGCCCGGTCGATGTTCGGGCCCTCTGGTCAGGATGGACTGAACGCCGACGTCAGGACAGGCCCGGAGCTCCCAAATGGGCCATCCCCTTACTGGAGACCGAGGCTTCAAGATGGTGTAGGCCGCAGGCCGGCGGTCAACGGTCACTTCAATAACAACAAGAGAATCCAGAACTCTTGTTATAAAGATCTCAACGCCCCCTCACAGAAGATTTCAATCATTGAATATATACAGGTGAAGGTTCACACCATTGTCCACTAGAAACAAACCAGGCCCCACTGTGAGGCCTGTGTGTGGTCAATGGCAGCCCAGAGTGCCCCACAAAAAAACCCCCACCCCCACCCCCACCCCCCCCCACCCTCACCCCCACCCCCCCCCCACCCCCACCCCCCCACCCCCACCCCCACCCCCACCCCCCCCCCCCCCCACCCCCCCCCCCCCCCCCCCCCCCCCCCCACCCCCCACCCCCCCCCCCCCCCCCCCCCCCACCCCCACCCCCACCCCCACCCCCCCCCCCCCCCCCCCCCCCCCCCCCCCCACCCCCACCCCCCCCCCCACCCTCACCCCCTCTGGGGGCTAACGGAATCAAGGGATACGGGGAGAAGGCAGGAACGGGGTACTGATTGTGGATGATCAGCCATGATCACATTGAATGGCGGTGCTGGCTGGAAGGGCCGAATGGCCTCCTCCTGCACCTATTGTCTATTGTCTATACTGTACGTTGCACTGCCTGCCGTGTGACCCCTGGGTTGACAAACCTGGCCTCATCTGTGGGAGATTTGGCCTGACTAGCTGCTCTATCCTCAAGCCCCTTGGCTCCATCGTTGCAATATCCATCTTGCTGATGAAAAGCACTTACTTCAATGACAATCCCTGCTTGTTATCTTGCAGTAGCTCTGCTGCCACTCCCATTATCTCATCGCCAGCGCTAATGTGCCTCTGGGAAGCTCTTAATGGATTCACCACTTCTTTATATATTTCCTCTTAGAGGCTTGTGAATCTTAACTTTTATACCGATACTAAATCCCCCCCCTCCCCCCATCAGTCTTAACTTTCATTTCAGACATTCTTGAGTCCCTTAAGCCTGAATCCCTCTCTATCTGTAGTACAGGTGACAGAGGACAGTACAGCACAGGAACAGGCCATTCGGCCCACAATGTCCGTGCTGGACATGATGCCAAGATCAACTCCCCTCTGCCTCCCCTCCATTCCCTGCATATCCACGTGTCTGTCCAAAAGCCTCTTAAACACCACGATCGTATCTGCCTCCACCCCCACCCCTGGCAGCACGTTCCAGGCACCCACCACCCTCTGTGTAAAATAAACCCACCCCGCACATCTCCTTTACACTTTGGCCCTCTCACCTTAAAGCTCTGCCCTCTAGTTTTTGACATGCCATAAATTAATAATTCTTTAAGCGATAGGAGCAGATTTAGGCCAATCGGCCCATCAAGTCTACTCCGCCATTCTATCATGGCTGATCTATCTCTCCCTCCTAACCCCATTCTCCTGCCTTCTCCCCATAACCCCTGACCCCCGTACTAATCAAGAGTGTTCCAGATGTTGGGGGAGTCCAGAACCAGGGGCCACACACACACAGTTTAAGAATAAGGGGTCGGCCATTTAGAACGGAGACGAGGAAACACTTTTTCTCACAGAGAGTTGTGAGTCTGTGGAATTCTACACCTCAGAGGGCGGTGGAGGCCGGTTCTCTGGATACTTTCAAGAGAGAGCTAGATAGGGCTCTTAAAGATAGCGGAGTCAGGGGATATGGGGAGAAGGCAGGAACGGGGTACTGATTGGGGATGATCAGGCATGAGTCAAGTCAAGTCAAGTCAAGAGAGTTTTATTGTCATGTGTCCCAGCTAGAACAATGAAATTCTTACTTGCTGCAGCACAGCAGAATATTGCAGACATACATACAGATCAGATCAGTGTGTCCATATCACATTGAACGGCGGTGCTGGCTCGAAGGGCCGAATGGCCTACCCCTGCACCTATTGTCTATTGTCTATTGTTACCCACTTTGACTAGTCCTGCAGCTACCTAGACCAACCCTATCTCACCACAAATATCTCACTAGCATCTGGGTTTAAGTTTTGATCATTAAAAGCCTCTCGGTTTCCAGCAGATGATGTGACCTGATTCATTATCAAACCTACTTGCCATTCCATTGTTATTTTTCCCCATGTAAAAGCTGGTGGAAACATTGCAGTGAAGGCAGCTGCAATTAAATGAGCAACCCTGGGTTTTGGTAACTGGCCTCGAGGGACCTGAAGAAAACACTGGTAAATGGGTTTAACTTTCAGATCAGCTGTAATCTATTAGAATGACAGAACTCTCTCGAGGGGCTGAATGGCCTATACGTGTTCTTCTTTGACAGTCGGTAATATATTTTCCAGGTTTTATTCAGATTAGTTGCAATTCTTTAGGGACCGGCGCTCCACATACACTCACGGCTCTGTTCCAGCAGCTTCGTATTGTTTTTTAATTAGTACACCCCCCCCCCCCCCCCCCCCCCCCCCCCCCCCCCCCCCCCCTCTCTGTCTCTGTTGCTCTGACGGTTCCAGATTAATACAGCCCAAACACTCCAATTATTTGTAATATCACACTTTAATTAATGAATCTCATTCCCTAATTCTATTTCATTTTTCTGCACACTAATAATAACCAAACTTTATTTTGCAATCCCTTCACTTTGCTGTTTGTTTTCCTCCTAATTATATCCTGTGTTTCTTCACCACTTCCCCCCGCTATCCTGCTTGTCCCCAATCAGTCGCCCTGTGTCCCAGTGTCTCCACATCTAACGTTCCCTGCGAGCGGCATTCCTGCCGGACAATCCATCCTCAGCCTTTCCCCCACTCATCTACATCCGAGCAAGGTGATCATTTCTTTAAGAAAGAACTGCAGATGCTGGAAAATCGAAGGTAGACATAAATGCTGTAGAAACTCAGCGGGTGCGGCAGCATCTATGGAGCGAAGGAAATAGGCGACGTTTCGGGCCTGTCCCACCTGGCCGTCATTTGCGCCTCATTAAGCGTCATATGTAAAATAGGTCGATGCGTTGTGATTCACGGGTAGCGTGCGGGTAGCGCGGGACGAGCGCATGGAGAGGCGTGGAGGATTGTGGAGTTGCGCGCGGTATCGCACGGCGCTCCAGGATTTCATCCTGTACGAAATCCTCGCATGCCAGCTGCGTGAAGTATCGGGTACGCGCGCTGATGTATCATGTACGCGCGCTGACGTATCGGGTACGCACGCTGACGCATCGTGTACGCACGCTGACGCATCGTGTACGCGCGCTGATGTATCGTGTACACGCGCTGATGTATTGTGTACGCACGCTGACGTATCGTGTACGCACGCTGACGTATCGGGTACGCTCGCTAACGCATTGGCGTCGCACGCTGGCGTCCCGACGTCTCACGTGTATCGCGTGGTGACACATGGTTACGTCACCGTGCGTGACCATGCATCACCGCGCGCCACAGGGTATTCTAATGACATCACGCCCACCAGACGGCATGGTGACGCGTGATATACTGGGGTAAATGTCAAACCTTACCTCTAGGGGGTAAATGTCACCGACCCAGGGGGTAAGTGTGTTGACTCAGGATGTGTCCACATTTGTTCTCATTGACTGACTGTGTTTGGTTCTGGTATACCGACCAGTATCTGTACATCATTAGTCGTTCATCAATAAGTCAAATAACATTGTTATGTGGTATTAACAATGTGGATAGTCATTAACACAGCCCAGAAGTTCCCCAACACACACCTACCCTGCCCTGCCCTGCCCTACCCTGGAGGAGATCCACAGCTCTCCTTGCCTGCAGAATGCATCACGCCTACTAAAGGTGGACAGAAACGCTGGAGAAACTCTGCTTCCGCTGACTGCTCAGCACGCAACAAAAACCTTTCACTGTACCTCGGTACACGTGACAATAAACTCAACTCAACTAACTGAAGTTCCATTAAGAATAGTTTGAGGTTGGCAAAAATGCTGGAGAAACTCAGCGGGTGAGGCAGCATCTATGGAGCGAAGGGATAGGTGACGTTTCGGGTCGAGACCCGTTAGGGTCTCGGCCCGAAACGTCACCTATTCCTTCGCTCCATAGATGCTGCCTCACGAAACATCACCTATTCCTTCACTCCATAGATGCTGCCTCACGAAACGTCACCTATTCCTTCGCTCCATAGATGCTGCCTCACGAAACGTCACCTATTCCTTCGCTCCATAGATGCTGCCTCACGAAACGTCACCTATTCCTTCGCTCCACAGATGCTGCCTCACGAAACGTCACCTATTCCTTCGCTCCATAGATGCTGCCTCACGAAACGTCACCTATTCCTTCACTCCACAGATGCTGCCTCATGAAACGTCACCCATTCCTTCGCTCCATAGATGCTGCCTCACGAAACATCACCTATTCCTTCGCTCCACAGATGCTGCCTCACGAAACGTCACCTATTCCTTCGCTCCACAGATGCTGCCTCACCCGCTGAGTTTCTCCAGCATTTTTGTCCGCCTTCGATTGTTCCAGCATCTGCAGTTCCTTCTTAAACATCTCAGCCCACACATCACTCGTTTGTCCTTCCGCCCTCAGGAGAGCACGACAGGTCCATCAAACCGCACACCACAAGATTAACAAACAGTCTCTACCCCAAGGCCATCACCACTCTGAACTCAGCACTGAACACACACACCCCCCACACACCCCCCCACAGCCAATATACTGCACTGCCACAACATTAGACTGGCAATATTTTGCACATTATGAATTGACTGGACAAGTTTTCTTGCCATTTTTGTTATTTGTTATCATCTATCTGTTACGTTGGAGATCCACTCAGGCAGTGCCCGTATGTATTTACAATGACATAGAAACATAGAACATAGAAAATAGATACAGCAGGAGGCCATTCGGCCCTTCGAGCCTACACCACCATTCAATGTGTGTGTGCGTGCGTGCGTGTGTGTGCGTGCGTGCGTGTGTGCATGTGTGTGCGTGTGTGTGTGTGCGTGTGTGTGTGTGTGTGTGTGTGTGTGTGTGTGTGTGTGTGTGTGTGTGTATGCGTGTGTGTGTGTGCGTGTGTGTGTGTGCGTGTGTGTGCGTGTGGGTGTGTGCGTGTGTGCGTGTGTGCGTGTGTGTGTGTGTGCGTGTGTGTGTGCGTGTGTGCGTGCGTGTGTGTGCGTGCGTGTGCGTGTGTGTGCGTGTGTGTGTGTGTGTGTGTGTGTGTGTGTGTGTGTGTGTGTGTGTGTGTGTGTGTGTGACCATTTTGGAAAAGGCTTAATTGAATTGCCCACATCTGTACCCAGTGTCCTCGTTACAAAGTCAAATCTCTTGTACATAGAAACATAGAAATTAGGTGCAGGAGTAGAGGTCATTCGGCCCTTCGAGCCTGCACCATTCGCCATTCAATATGATCATGGCTGATCATCCAACTCAGTATCCTGTACCTGCCTTCTCTCCATACCCCCTGATCCCTTTAGCCACAAGGGCCACATCTAACTCCCTCTTAAATATAGCCAATGAACTGTCGCCTCAACTACCTTCTGTGGCAGAGAGTTCCACAGATTCACCACTCTCTGTGTGAAAAAAATGTTTTTCTCATCTCGGTCCTAAAAGATTTCCCCCTTATCCTAAAACTGTGACCCCTTGTTCTGGACTTCCTCAACATCGGGAACAATCTTCCTGCATCTAGCCTGTCCATTCCCTTAAGAATGTTGTAAGTTTCTATAAGATCCCCTCTCAATATTCCAAATCAATGGGCGTTACAGTTTCTCCATTCTGTGGATATTCATGGCCACCCGCCCCCTCAACAAGCCATCGCTTCTCATCGTCCGCAGAGAGAGAGAGAGAGAGAGAGACGGGCAGATTAGCCGCGCTTGTGGACACGAGCAGATCCTGCAGTGAGTTCATGATGGGTTTTTGGACCAACTAGCGAGCAGGTCTTGCTACAGTGGATGTGGAGTAATGAGAAAGGATTAATTAACAGTCTTGTTTGCGGGAGACCCTGGGGAAAACGACACTAACATGATGGAACTCTTCATTAAGATGGAGATTGCCAGAGCTGATTCCCAGGATAAGGGAGGAAATTCCTATAAATAAAACAATGCTGAGAACTACATCCTGCACTCTGTATCTTCCCCTTTGCCCTAACTATTGGACTGGAGTTTGACTTGATTGTAATTATGTGTAGTGTTACCTGATGCGTTTGGACAGCACGCACGCCATTCACTGTCCTCAGTACACGTGGCAATAATAAATAAATCTACAACTAAACATTGAAGATTCACGGCCAACTCAGATCTCAGTGATTGCTGTGTTTGTATCGTGGGATTCCTCTGTTTCTCCCCCACCCACACCCACCCCAACACCCACACCCCCACCCCCCAATCCCCACACCCCCACACCCACACACCCACACACACACACCACACACCCACACACACCCACACCCCCACACACCACACACACACACACACCCCCACACCCACACACACACCCACACCCCCACCCCCATCCCCACCATCCCCACCCCCACACCCCCCCTCCACCCCCCTCCACACCCCCCAATCCCCCCATATACCCCCACCCATCCTGCCTTCCCCCCATATCCCCTGACTCCACTATCTTTAAGAGCCCTATCTAGCTCTCTCTAAAGTATCCAGAGAACCGGCCTCCACCGCCCTCTGAGGCAGAGAATTCCACAGATTCACAACTCTCTGTGAGAAAAAGTGTTTCCTCACCTACATTCTAAATGGCTCACCCCTTATTCTTAAACTGTGGCCCCTGGTTCTGGACTCCCCCAACATCGGGAACATGTTCCCTGCCTCTAGCGTGTCCAAATCCTTAATAATCTTATATGTTTCAATAAGATCCCCGCTCATCCTTCTAAACTCCAGAGTGTACAAGCCCACAGCCGCTCCATTCTCTCAGCATATGACAGTCCCGCCATCCCGGGAATGAACCTTGTAAACCTACGCTGCACTCCCTCAATAGCAAGAATGTCCTTCCTCAAATCTGGAGACCAAAACTGCACACAATACTCCAGGTGTGGTCTCACTAGGGCCCTGTACAACTGCAGAAGGACCTCTTTGCTCCTATATTCAACTCCTCTTATTATGAAGGCCATCATGCCATTAGCTTTCTTCACTGCCTGCTGTACCTGCATGCTTACTTTCAGCGACTGATGTACAAGGACTCCCAGATCCCGTTGTTCTTCCCCTTTTCCCAACTTGACGCCATTTAAATAGGAATCTGCCTTCCTGTTCTTGCCACCAAAGTGGATAACCTCACATTTAGAGCCCTATCTAGCTCTCTCTTTAAAGTATCCAGAGAACCAGCCTCCACCGCCCTCTGAGGCAGAGAATTCCACAGACTCACAACTCTCTGTGTGAAAAAGAGTTTCCTCATCTCCGTTCTAAATGGCTTACCCCTTATTCTTAAACTGTGGCCCCTGGTTCTGGACTCCCCCAACATCGGGAACATGTTTCCTGCCTCTAGCGTGTCCAAATCCTTAATAATCTTATATGTTTCAATAAGAATCCCGCTCATCCTTCTAAACTCCAGACTATACAAGCCCAGCCGCTCCATTCTCTCAGCATATGACAGTCCCGCCATCCCGGGAATTAACCTTGTAAACCTACGCTGCACTCCCTCAATAGCAAGAATGTCCTTCCTCAAATCTGGAGACCAAAACTGCACACAATACTCCAGGTGTGGTCTCACTAGGGCCCTGTACAACTGCAGAAGGACCTCTTTGCTCCTATATTCAACTCCTCTTGTTATGAAGGCCAACATGCCATGAGCTTTCTTCACTGCCTGCTGTACCTGCATGCTTACTTTCAGTGACTGATGTACAAGGACCCCCAGATCCCGTTGTACTTCCCCTTTTCCCAACTTGACGCCATTTAAATAGGAATCTGCCTTCCTGTTCTTGCCACCAAAGTGGATAACCTCACATTTATCCACATTAAACTGCATCTGCCATGCATCTGCCCACTCCCCCAACCTGTCCAAGTCACCCTGCATTCTCATAGCATCCTCCTCACAGTTCACACTGCCACCCAGCTTTGTGTCATCTGCATCAGCCATTTCCTGTTGACTGTAGAAGCATCTTGTGCTCAAGTGAAAAGCGAATGAAAAACATTGCTGATAAAATGGCTCCGGCGTTGAAACTAATTAATATGAGACGGTCTCGTCTGCAGAGCCACCAGCCGACTGGCGGTTGTGTGTTCCACCGCTTGGCCTCAGCGCCTCCAGAAAATGCTTAATGCGTCTCCAAACACTCCCGAATATTCCGCCAGGCTGCCACTCAACGCCGACCTGGTAACAAACTCTGCCAATTATCAGCTCAGCACCGAACGCACAACAAACTCTCTGGGATTGAAGTGGCGTCGTGATTTGAATGGAGTGTGTGTGTGTCATCATTGCCGTGTTTACCCGTGTGGATTGGAGATCACACAACAAGCTCTCCTCTCACCCACTGTGTGTGATGGCAGAATTTACAAGGGATTTATGGGGCTCTGCACACTCTAATTAATTCACTCAGCCTTCACGTTCCCTGTCACCGAGTTGTTGTCTTCCACTCAAAATCAAAAATACATTAAAATCTCCCTCGCCTCAAACTTCTTCTTGAGAAGTGGCGGAGATTAAATCCGTGCACCTTGTCTTTCCTTCCATCTCCTGTGCCACCGGACATTGCTACAGTATTTCACCCAAGGCCTCCCCACCTTCCCCCATCCCCGCTCTGTGGCCCACATTCATAGAAACATAGAAACATAGAAATTAGGTGCAGGAGTAGGCCATTCGGCCCTTCGAGCCTGCACCGCCATTCAATATGATCATGGCTGATCATCCAACTCAGTATCCCGTACCTGCCTTCTCTCCATACCCTCTGATCCCCTTAGCCACAATGGCCACATCTAACTCCCTCTTAAATATAGCCAATGAACTGGCCTCAACTACCCTCTGTGGCAGAGAGTTCCAGAGATTCACCACTCTCTGTGTGAAAAAAGTTCTTCTCATCTCGGTTTTAAAGGATTTCCCCCTTAATCCTTAAGCTGTGACCCCTTGTCCTGGATGTCCAGGAAGGAGATGAGGAGGAATTTCTTTAGTCAGCGGGTGGTGAATCTGTGGAATTCATTGCTCAGACGGCTGTGGAGGCCACAAGTCAGTGGATATTTTTAAGGCAGAGATAGATAGATTCTTGATTAGTGCGGGTGTCAGGGGTTATGGGGAGAAGGCAGGAGAATGGGGTTAGGAGGGAGAGATATTTAAGAAGGAACTGCAGATGTTGGAAAAATCGAAGGTACACAAAAATGCTGGAGAAACTCAGCGGGTGAGTCGGCATCTATGGAGCGAAGGAATAGGTGACGTGGTGAATCTCTGGAACTCTCTGCCACAGAGGGTAGTTGAGGCCAGTTCATTGGCTATATTTAAGAGGGAGTTAGATGTGGCCCTTGTGGCTAAGGGGATCAGGGGGTATGGAGAGAAGGCAGGTACGGGATACTGAGTTGGATGATCAGCCATGATCATATTGAATGGCGGTGCAGGCTCGAAGGGCCGAATGGCCAACTCCTGCACCTAATTTCTATGTTTCTATGTTTCCTAAAGGAATGTCTTATAATCCGGAGGCTGTGCCCTCTAGTCCTAGACTCTCCCACCAGTGGAAACATCCTCTCCACATCCACTCTATCCAAGCCTTCCCCCCCTCATCCTTTTAAACTCCAGCGAGTACAGGCCCAGTGCCGACAAACGCTCATCATATGTTAACCACCTTTCCTTAGCTTTGGTTCGGGTTCTGGGTTGTGAGTCTGTGGAATTCTCTGCCTCAGAGGGCGGTGGAGGCCGGTTCTCTGGATACTTTCAAGAGAGAGCTAGATAGGGCTCTTAAAGATAGTGGAGTCAGGGGATATGGAGAGAAGGCAGGAACGGGGTACTGATTGGGGATGATCAGCCATGATCACATTGAATGGCGGTGCTGGCTCGAAGGGCCGAATGGCCTCCTCCTGTACCTATTGTCTATTGTCTGATATTTATAACGAGAAGCTGGAAGCTCTCCTGACTGGGGCGTGTACTCCACCTGAAGCCAATAACTAGCTGCATGGTCTTGCTGACATTGAGTGAGAGGTTGTTGCCTTGTACTCCCTATCTCCTCGATATCCATCATGTCCACAGCCAGACATGAAGACACCTTTTTACCACTCAATAACCAAAAATACGTAGCCTCCTTCTGCTCTGGTATTTGGT
The DNA here is from genome assembly GCF_028641065.1 of Leucoraja erinaceus. Classification (NCBI taxonomy): domain Eukaryota; kingdom Metazoa; phylum Chordata; class Chondrichthyes; order Rajiformes; family Rajidae; genus Leucoraja; species Leucoraja erinaceus. The sequence goes on from NC_073389.1 coordinate 55,779,507, forward strand.
AATGTGTTATTATTAATGTTTAATGTTTTATGTGTCATTCCTGTCACTATGTCATGTTGTCACTTGCGGGCGGAGCACCAAGGTAAATTCCTTGTATGTGAATACTTGGCCAATAAACTTATTGGTTCATTCATTTATCTCCCTGTCCCCTGGCTCTCAGTCTGAAGGAGGGCCTCGACTCGAAACATCACCCATTCCTTCTCCCCAGAGATGCTGCCTGTCCCGCTGAGTTACTCCAGCATGTTGTGTCTATCTTCGGTTTAATCCAGCATCTGCAGTTCCTTCCTACACGTGACGGTTGATGATCCGGCCTCGTGCAAGCTTGCAAGAGGAGTTGCTGCTGAATCTGGCACACAGTTGTGAGTGTAGGGGGAGTATGATAAGGCACTGGGACGCTGCCTGGTGTAAGCGTCTCTGACCTGGAGACAAGGAGAGACGCAGCGGGAAACATCGAGTGGTACTGAAGATGGCTCCCGCTGAGACAGGTGTCAAAACTGTCAGAAGCTCTGAATGGAGCAACTATCAAAACCTATCATAAAACAAGAAAAATCATTCAAGACAGGGGAGACATTGTCTCAGTGTTGCCCTGTTTGACCCACAGAGTAAATTAGAACTCCGTACAAACACTCCTCCACACCCCTGCTGAGCACTGACTCCAGCATCCATCCACACGCTGTAAACGTCGCTTGCTCTACAGTCAGAGTTCTCCCAGCTCCGTTGCCATTTATCAGTCCGCAGCTCAGTAACACTGCAAGACAGCAGCGGCAACAGTGGAGGTGATGCACCCTGAAATGTCCCCAGCATCAGGCAGGATGCCACTGTTACATCCACGCTGACCAAACGTAGACACCTTATCTACGCTACACCTGTTTACCAGCGTTTGGCCCATATCCCACCTCCTCGTCCTCCATCCCCCCAAACTCCCTCCCTCCCCCCCCTCCCACCCTCCCTGCCCCCCCCCAACTACCTCCCCCCTCCTCCTTCCCTCCCCTCCTCCCACCCTCCCTGCCCCCCCTACTCCCTCCCCCCCCCCCCCTCATCACCTCCCCCCCTCTGTTGATGTTAATACAACGCAGGAGATTTCAACCCTCTCTCCTGGATTCAAAGCCAGGAATCGAAAATAGAACTGAAGGAAAAAGTTGCTGAGTTGGGCGATTGAAAATATAAATGCCGCGCTGGCCATCAGATCTGCTCGCGGTGTGGTTGCCAGCCTGCTCTTAATGAGAAGATTTTGTGGAAAGTTATTTTTAACAATAATTTGGCAAACTAGCGAGTTGATCGGCCCCATCAGCAGATTTGTGAGGAGCAGCGCTATCTCACAGGGGTGACTGTTTACACACAGCATCATCCAACACGCTTGCTTCATGGGCTCAAGCCTAGTGTTAGTTTACTGCCTGAAGGAAGGAACTGCAGATGCTGGTTTACACCCAAGATAGTCACAAAATGCTGGAGTAACTCCGCGGGACAGGCAGCATCTCTGGAGAGAAGGAATGGGTGACGTTTCGGGTCGAGACTTTTTTAATATCGTCACCTGATACAGTGAGAAACTTTGTCTGTGAAGCCACACTCTAGTGGAGTACAAGCTGGCCGTACACAAGGATGACGGATAGTCTGAAGACCAGGGTGCAGAATAATGAGCTCCTGGGTGAAAGCATTGCGAAAACAGGGACTGACATATGATGAAAGAAAGGGTCGGCTGGGCTTGTATTCACTGGAATTTAGGAGGATGAGTGGGTATCTTGTGGAAACGTATACAATTATTAAGGCATTGGACAGGGTAGATGCAGGAAAAATGTTCCCGTGAAGGTCGGAGATAAGCAGCAGCCAGAAGCAGAGAGAGCGAGTATTGGCTGGGAGTCGACGACTCAGGGGGAACGATGATTTAAAAAGAGCGGAAAAGGCCCAGGTTTGAGAAATTTACAAATTAGCCCTAAAGTAGTTGATTAGATAACAGATAAAGTGCAGCTGTAGTGGAGGGGTCATGTTGGGACACAGTGGCCATGTTGGGACAGAGGGGTCATGTTGGGACACAGTGGCCATGTTGGGACAGAGGGGCCATGTTGGGACACAGTGGTCATGTTGGGAGCGGCTTTGTGTAGCTGGGACATTGTTGGCCAGTGTGGGTGAGTTGGGCCGAAGGGCCTGTTTCCACACTGCATCACTCTATGACTGTGGGGGAGTCCAGAACCAGGGGCCACACAGTTTAAGAATAAGGGGTCGGCCATTTAGGACTGAGATGAGGAAACACTTTTTCACCCAGAGAGTTGTGAGTCTGTGGAATTCTCTACCACAGAAGGCAGTGGAGGCCAATTCATTGGATGTTTTCAAGAGAGAGTTAGATTTAGCTTTTAGGGCCAACGGAATCAAGGGATATGGGGAGAAAGCAGGAACGGGGCACTGATTGTGGATGTTTCTCTCTTTCTAAAATAAACGTGCAAGGGCCATAATGAGGTGTGGTGGGTGACCAGGGCCATAGCCTTAGCACATTAGACCACTCGATGGTCTGACAACAGCGGGGAAGCTTTGTTGAGAGAAACTGTCTCAGCTATATTGCAAATGGTGGGTGGTTCTGCAGATAGTGAAGATTGCCGCAGGATCTGGATCGATTGGCCAGGTGGGCGGAGGAATGGTTGATGGAATTTAATACAGAGAAGTGTGAGGTGTTTTGGCACTTTGGCCTTCATCAGTCAGAGTATTGAGTCTAGAACCTGGGAGGTCATGTTGCAGTTGTATAAGACAATGGTGAGACCACATTTAGCTCTGGGCACCGAGTTATTGGAAAGATGTTGTCAAGCTGGAAAGGGTTCAGAGAAGATTTACGAGGATGTTGCCAGGACTAGAGGGACTGAGTTATAGGGAGAGGTTGAGTAGGCTGGGTCTCTATTCCATGAGAGGAATAGATCAGGTAGATGCACAGAGTCTCTTGCCCAGAGTAGGGGAATCGAGGACCAGAGGACATAGGTTCAAGGTGAAAGGGAAAAGATTTAATAGGAATCTGAGGGGTCACTTTTCCATGTGGGTGTATGGAACAAGCTGCTAGAGGAGATAGTTGAGGCTGGGACTATCCCAAGAAACAGTTAGACAGGTACATGGATAGGACAGGTTTGGAGGGATATGGGCAGGTGAGACTCATGTAGCTGGGACACGTTGGTCAAGTTGGGCCGAAGTCTAGTCGAATCAACTTTATTTGTCACATACACATACAAGATGTACAGTGAAATGAAAGGGCCTGTTTCCACACCGTATCACTCCATGATTCTAAATAGGACTTTCTCATCTAGGCCATATCGTGGTCGGCATGGAGGATTTGGGCTGAAGGGCCTGTTTCCCTGCTATGATGTACAGTGATGGCAAACAACACTTCACTAACCCTGGCCACTGGTTTCAGCTGAAACAAGTGGCCCTCCAATATTATTTTCCACATTATAGACACAGAATGCTGGAGTAACTCAGCGGGACAGGCAGCATCTCTGGAGAGAAGGAATGGGTGATGTTTCGGGTCGAGACCCCACATTATTTTCCACATTGTCGCCCACCGAGACCGATACAAGATGCAGACTTTCTCCACCATTTCCATATGCCCCTGTACAAGTTCTCAACATTATTTCACCTGTTCAATTTTACAGATTTGTGGAATAATTGACTTTCTGGTGTTCTGCTTCTGGCTGTGGAACTCGTATACTCCTACACATCTTTGCCTCGCAAATGACTTGCTGAAGTCTGCTGAATGCTGAACATTCCCCAATCCCCAGGCTCCCTGCTCTTAGTATGAACATTACAAACCTTGCCTTTTGATCAAATACTCCGGTGAATTGCCTTGTTCACAGTTTAGTTTAGTTTAGAAACCAAGAAGAACCAAGAAGGTTCGGATACAGCGCGGAAACAGGCCCTTCGGCCCACCGAGTCTGGTCCGACCAACAATCCCCGCTCACTAACACGACCCTACACACACACACACACACACACACTAGGGACAATTTACACTTACACCAAGCCAATTAACCTGCAAACCCCCACGTCTTTGGAGTGTGGGAGGAAACCGAAGATCTCGGAGAAAACCCACGCACGTCACGGGGTGAACGTGGTGCAAACTCCACACAGACAGCACCCGTAGTGGGGATCGAACCCGGGTTTCTGGAGTGTGAGGCAGCAACTCTACCGCTGCGCCACCGTGGCTGCCGATGAGGCCACATTTCCTGTTCCCTTTAAGTGGATTACAGGTCCCATTCTCATTTTATATATTTAAACTATATATTAATCTGTTTAAAGTGGGGTGGTAGCCACCAGAGTCCCTTTCAATCCTGCTTCATCTCATCTAAACGTCAATTATTCTGGGGTGTTTTATTCCTTACCGTGGTCGCTCTGCAACCACCTCTCTGTATTGGCAATGAGGTCATCCCCACTCCTAGTCTGCTGGCAATTCTTCTTCACACTGCTGTGGGCATTAAGGTAAAGGCCCTTCTTCAGTGTAGTCTTGTCTCTGTTCTTCCTGGTTGTGTCAGGGGCTGCGTGCTCTCTGTCACTTCCCGACACCTATTCCCCTCGACATAGAAAACATAGAAAATAGGTGCAGATGGAGGCCATTCGGCCCCTCGAGCCAGCACTCCCATTCAATGTGATCATGGCTGATCGTCCACAATCATAGCAAAAGGATTTGAGTATAGGAGCAGAGAGGTTCTACTGCAGTTGTACAGGGTCTTGGTGAGACCACACCTGGAATATTGCGTACAGTTTTGGTCTCCTAATCTGAGGAAAGACATTCTTGCCATAGAGGGAGTGCAGAGACGGTTCACCAGACTGATTCCTGGGATGGCAGGACTTTCATATGAAGAAAGACTGGATAGACTCGGCTTGTACTCGCTAGAATTTAGAAGATTGAGGGTGGCTCTTATAGAAACTTACAAAATTCTTAAGGGGTGGACAGGCTAGATGCAGGAAGATTGTTCCCGATGTTGGGGAAGTCCAGAACTAGGGGTCACAGTTTAAGGATAAGAGGGAAATCTTTTAGGATCGAGATGAGAAAATCATTTTTACACAGAGAGTGGTGAATCTGTGGAATTCTCTGCCGCAGAGGGTAGTTGAGGCCACAGTTCATTGGCTATATTTAAGAGGGAGTTAGATGTGGCCCTTGTGGCTAAGGGGATCAGGGGGTATGGAGAGAAGGCAGGTACGGGATACTGAGTTGGATGATCAGCCATGATCATATTGAATGGCGGTGCAGGCTCGAAGGGCCGAATGGCCTCTACTCCTGCACCTAATTTCTATGTTTCTATGTTAGGAGCAAGTTGGGCCGTAGAGTTTGTTTCCGAGCTGGACATGGTCTATGGACTCTCAGCCACCACAATAACTCATTCATTCTTAAAGCTGAACTGTGGTTATTCAATTAGTCCGGACTCCAGTCACAACCTAATGCATGTAACGTGGTCTCAGTGGAATAGCTATCAACAGCGGGCCTGCATTACAACCCTCTCTGTAAGAAATCAGAGCTAATTACACGAGTGGGAATGGACAGACAATGTTTCTCGTCGGGACCCTTCTACAGACTGATGGGGGGGTGGGGGGAGGGGGAGAGAGAAAGATGGAAAGGAGCGGTGGGGGCAGGACTAAGCCTGGGGAGTGATAGATGGACACAGGTGGTGGGGAGGGAGGTGATTGTCTGATGGGTGGAGTAAGTGACAAAGGCTGGAGGGGAAGAGGAGACAAGGACGGAGAGGAGAGCAGGAGTGAAATGTAAAGTTGGAGCCAGGTTTACGGGGCCAGGTGAACAAATGTCAGGGAGATATTTGAGGTTTTTTTTCTCTGTCATCTCTGAGATCAATTTTCTTCAACCAAATCGTGCCATTGTGGTGCCCTGGCCCCTGTACCTCAGGTCTGGCTCTGTCAGTCCGGCTCTGTCAGTCTGGCTCTGTCAGTCTGGTCTGGCTCTGTCAGTCTGGCTCTGTCAGTCTGGCTCTGTCAGTCTGGCTCTGTCAGTCTGGCTTGTTGCGTTTGTGGTGTTACACTTTAGCTTATTGCCATGTGTACCGAGGTACAGTGAAAAGCTTTCTGAGTCCGTGCCGACCAGCGATCCCCGCACACTAACACTTACATGGATAGGACAGGTTTGGAGGAATATGGACCAAATGCTGGCTGGTGGGACAAGTGTAGCTGGGACATGTTGGCCAGTGTGGGCAAGTTGGGCTGAAGGGCCTGTTTCCACACTGTATCACTCTATGACTCTGTGAAACACACTGGGGACAATCTACAATTACACCGAAGCCAATTAACCTGCAAACCTGCACGTCTTTGGAGTGTGGGAGGAAACCGGAGCACCCGGAGAAAACCCACGCAGGTCCCGAGTGCTATCTGTACAAATTCGGTACAGACAGCACCCGTAGTCAGGATCGAACCCGGGTCTGTGGCGCTGTGAGGCAGCAACTTTACCCTGCACCAGCTAGTTATACATGATTACAATCGAGCCGTCATGAATAACATGAATTACATTTAGTGCAAGATAAAGTCAGTATCGATGATCAGAGATAGTCTGAGCTTCTCCAATGAGGTTGGTCGATATTAGTTCAGGACTGCTCGCTAGTTGGTGGCAGTTCATTCTACACTGGAAAACAAAGACAGACACATAAAGCTGGAGCAACTCAGCGGGGCAGGCAGCATGGATGGAGGGAAGCAATGGGTGACGTTTCGGGCCGAGACCCTTCTTCAGACTGAGAGTCAGGAGATAGAAATATGGAAGGGAAAGGTGTGAAAACACAGATCAAAGGGGAAGATGTTCAAGGATAATGGGGCATTGTCCTCGTTGATCTGTCATTTTCACATCATAATGTTCCTTATCTCTATGTCTCCTTCTCCCCCCGACTCTCAGTCTGAAGAAGAGTCTCGACCCGAAACGTCGCCCATTGCTTCACTCCAGACATGTTGTCGGCCCCACTGAGTGACTAACGAAACATTAGCTTTCATTGCAAAAGGATTTGAGTATAGGAGCAGGGAGGTTCTACTGCAGTTGTACAGGGTCTTGGTGAGACCACACCTGGAGTATTGCGTGTAGTTTTGGTCTCCAAATCTGAGGAAGGACATTATTGCCATAGAGGGAGTGCAGAGACGGTTCACCAGACTGATTCCTGGGATGTCAGGACTGTCTTAGAAACATAGAAACATAGAAATTAGGTGCAGGAGTAGGCCATTCGGCCCTTCGAGCCTGCACCGCCATTCAATATGATCATGGCTGATCATCCAACTCAGTATCCCGTACCTGCCTTCTCTCCATACCCCCTGATCCCCTTAGCCACAAGGGCCACATCTAACTCCCTCTTAAATATAGCCAATGAACTGGCCTCAACTACCCTCTATGGCAGAGAGTTCCAGAGATTCACCACTCTCTGCGTGAAAAACGTTCTTCTCATCTCGGTTTTAAAGGATTTCCCCCTTATCCTTAAGCTGTGACCCCTTGTCCTGGACTTCCCCAACATCGGGAACAATCTTCCTGCATCTAGCCTGTCCAACCCCTTAAGAATTTTGTAAGTTTCTATAAGATCCCCTCTCAATCTCCTAAATTCTAGAGAGTATAAACCAAGTCTATCCAGTCTTTCTTCATAAGACAGTACTGACATCCCAGGAATCAGTCTGGTGAACCGTCTCTGCACTCCCTCTATGGCAATAATGTCCTTCCTCAGATTTGGAGACCAAAACTGTACGCAATACTCCAGGTGTGGTCTCACCAAGACCCTGTACAACTGCAGTAGAACCTCTCTGCTCCTATACTCAAATCCTTTTGCAATGAAAGCTAACATACCATTCGCTTTCTTTACTGCCTGCTGCACCTGCATGCCTACCTTCAATGACTGGTGTACCATGACACCCAGGTCTCGCTGCATCTCCCCCTTTCCCAATCGGCCACCATTTAGATAATAGTCTGCTTTCCTGTTTTTGCCACCAAAATGGATAACCTCACATTTATCCACATTATACTGCATCTGCCAAACATTTGCCCACTCACCCAGCCTATCCAAGTCACCCTGCAGTCTCCTAGCATCCTCCTCACAGCTAACACTGCCCCCCAGCTTAGTGTCATCCGCAAACTTGGAGATATTGCCTTCAATTCCCTCATCCAGATCATTAATATATATTGTAAATAGCTGGGGTCCCAGTACTGAGCCTTGGGGTACCCCACTAGTCACTGCCTGCCATTGTGAAAAGGACCCGTTTACTCCTACTCTTTGCTTCCTGTTTGCCAGCCAGTTCTCTATCCACATCAATACTGAACCCCCAATGCCTTGTGCTTTAAGTTTGTATACTAATTTCTTATGTGGGACCTTGTCGAAAGCCTTCTGGAAGTCCAGATACACCACATCCACTGGTTCTCCCCTATCCACGCTACTAGTTACATCCTCGAAAAATTCTATAAGATTCGTCAGACATGATTTACCTTTCGTAAATCCATGCTGACTTTGTCCAATGATTTCACCACTTTCCAAATGTGCTGCTATCCCATCTTTAATAACTGACTCTAGCAGTTTCCCCACTACCGATGTTAGACTAACTGGTCTGTAATTCCCCATTTTCTCTCTCCCTCCCTTCTTAAAAAGTGGGGTTACGTTTGCTACCCGCCAATCTTCAGGAACTACTCCAGAATCTAAAGAGTTTTGAAAGATTATTACTAATGCATCCACTATTTCTAGAGCTACTTCCTTAAGTACTCTGGGATGCAGCCTATCTGGCCCTGGGGATTTATCGGCCTTTAATCCATTCAATTTACCCAACACCACTTCCCGGCTAACCTGGATTTCACTCAATTCCTCCAACTCCTTTGACCCGCGGTCCCCTGCTATTTCCGGCAAATTATTTATGTCTTCCTTAGTGAAGACGGAACCAAAGTAGTTATTCAATTGGTCCGCCATATCCTTGTTCCCCATGATCAACTCCCCTGTTTCCGACTGCAAGGGACCTACATTTGAAGTCTTATGAAGAAAGACTGGATAGACTTGGTTTATATTCTCTAGAATTTAGGAGATTGAGAGGGGATCTTATAGAAACGTACAAAATTCTTAAGGGGTTGGACAGGCTAGATGCAGGAAGATTGTTCCCGATGTTGGGGAAGTCCAGGACAAGGGGTCACAGCTTAAGGATAAGGGGGAAATCCTTTAAAACCGAGATGAGAAGAACTTTTTTTCACACAGAGAGTGGTGAATCTCTGGAACTCTCTGCCGCAGAGGGTAGTCGAGGCCACAGTTCATTGGCTATATTTAAGAGGGAGTTAGATGTGGCCCTTGTGGCTAAAGGGATCAGGGAGTATGGAGAGAAGGCAGGGATGGGATACTGAGTTGGATGATCAGCCATGATCATATTGAATGGCGGTGCAGGCTCGAAGGGCCGAATGGCCTCTACTCCTGCACCTATTGTCTATGTTTCTATGTTTCTATTATTCACTTACCCTGCATCTTGTACACTGTGAACGGGTCGGTTGTAATCATGTGTTGTCTTTCTGCTGACTGGTTAGCATGCAACAAAAAGCTTGTCACTATACCCCGGAACACGTGACACTAAACTACACTGAGAGCGAGTTACTCCAGCATTTTGTTCTGTCTTTGGTGTAAAGCAGCATCTGCAGTTCCTCGTTATACAATGGGGACTGCGGACAGAGCAGGAGCGGAGAAGGGGGGGGGGTGTTGTCTGGGAACCAAACAACGACCAAAGTGGGTAAGGGTGAGAGTTGTGCCGGTGCGGGCAGGTTGTCATGGTGAGGGGAGAAACGGACTCATTATTCCGAGCGGTTTGTCAGCGAGCCGTGATCAAAGGGCCTGCCACAGGAGGGGCAGGGAAAGGGAGCTGACCTTCTTGTTTCAGCGACGGACATCATCCCTTGTAATAGCAGGCGGTAATGAGGGATATCACTGACTAAATACCTGCCCCGGGAACCGCACCGCTACTTTGATTCACGTCCACAGTCTACGTGAGACCTTTGCAACCTGCTACCAATTAAGCTGAGGGATGTCAGAATCTCTTGTGGTGCGAGATCGAGGATTTCATGTTCATACTGACTCGCTACAGCAGACGGGCATGGCAGCTGGCATTGCCCGACCCCCACCCACCCACACCCACCCACCCACACCCCCTGCATGGGTGTGGAATCTGGGATAGACCCCCAGATGCCAAGACAGTTGTTCAAAGGTGCTGCCTCGCCCACTGAGTTTCTCCAGCATCTATGGAGCGGGCCAGAACTCCTGGGCCTTGCGTGCAGTCCAGCCCCCAGCCACGGACCAGTCGGTCAACGAATTGCCGTGGGGAATGTGTCCCATATTTTGACCTTTTGTCCCTTATTTGGCGGTGAGAACGTTAGCAACCCTATTCGTCACCAACTCCTTCTCTCCAGAGATGCTGTCAGAACCTCAAGTGGCAGATGGTGAGGGCAGTGACTGCTCCTGTGCAGCCCCAGAGGGTGAAGGAATCTACTAGTTAGTTGCCTTTAGTGATCATTGTAGCAGGAGAGGAATAGTGTTTTTAATTCCAGATTTAAATTGTACTACTGTGGTGGGATTTGAACTCTCGGCACGTGAATCGTCTCGGAGTCACGAGTCTGGTTATTTAATCTCCATTCATGCAGATGACAAGAGTTGAAGGTTATCTAACCATAGAGTTTTGATGTGGCCATTTGGCCCATGATGGACCTGCTGGCTCTTTGACAGAGCAATCTGATGGTTCCCTCTCCTGCTGTTGGCAAGGGTTGTCTACCACTGCACCACAGAGAGCATATTAACGAATGGCATCCCTGTGTGGTATCTCAGCTGCACGGAGGCGGAGAGGAGAGCTCTTCAGCGCGTCGTCCACAGAGCGCAGAGGATTAATGGGACACAGCTACCAGCCTTGGAGGGCATCTACCACACACACGGTGCCTCAGGAAGGCCGTCAGCATCCATAAAGACTCCTCACACCCCTGTAACGGACTGTTCGAACTACTTCCCTCCGGCAAACGTTACAAGGCCTTCTACGCCCGAACCTCCAGCTTCATACCCAGAGCTATAGCGGCTCTGAACCGGCCCTGCTGAGTGCCCCCCACCCCCCCCTGGACTGTCTCCCTCAGATGGCCACGACACACAGACACATCTGCACGTTAGAATGTTTAGACTGTTTTACTGTTCATGTTATAAATCATGTTTCTCGGGGGATCTAAATCTAAATGTTATTAGTTATTTAAGTTATGACATCGGATTAGAAGCTGCTTACCCAAATCTCGTTGCACCTATGTACAATGGCAATAAAATATATTATTATTATTATTATTATTAATAATATAATAAATAATAAAGGGCTTTATTCTTTGGAGCGCAGAAGGTTAAGGGGGGACTTGATAGAGGTCTTTAAAATGATGAGAGGGATAGACAGAGTTGACGTGGACAAGCTTTTCCCACTGAGAGTAGGGAAGATTCAAACAAGGGGACATGACTTGAGAATTAAGGGACTGAAGTTTAGGGGTAACATGAGGGGGAACTTCTTTACTCAGAGAGTGGCGGCTGTGTGGAATGAGCTTCCAGTGAAGGTGGTGGAGGCAGGTTCGATTTTATCATTTAAAAATAAATTGGATAGTTATATGGACGGGAGAGGAATGGAGGGTTATGGTCTGAGTGCAGGTGTATGGGAGCGGGGAGAATACGTGTTCGGCACTGACTAGAAGGGTCGAGATGGCCTGTTTCCGTGCTGTAATTGTTATATGGTTATATATATATGTTATATGATCTATCTGTCCCCTTCACTCTGTGTGGACTGTGAAGGCCAGAGGCAGCCTGCGATTCCCGCATCACCCGAGCCTTGCGTTGCCACTGCAGAGTTTGTAATGAAGGGGAGACTGAGTTTGTGATCTGGTTGCTTGAAGATGCCATTAATGCAGGAGTCGTGGTGTAATTAGCGCAGAAGGCTGTTGTCTTAAAGAAAAGCGTATACCTGCAGCTTATTTATTCACCTTCCCTAGATTAAATTAAAGATCTCTCAGAATGATTGTAAACTCTTCACCCACCTGGTATCCTCCAAGGAGTAAATAATCACTTGGAGAGGTTGGTTTTGCTGACCCACAATCAGATCTCATTATAGCCCTCTCCCCGACTGCAAATGCATTTATAGTCTTTGCTGAACTTGTAATAAAGTCTGTGACTTGGTTGAGAATTCCTGGGCAGATAGCCCTTGGGGACGGATCTGTAATCTGCCGTTAGTTGAGCTCCTGAATAGAAACAAAAATGTAATAAATCTTTTGTCTGTGCATAGCTGGCGGAGATGGGGCAGTGTGGGTGTAATTACAGATTTCAACAGCGTTTCCTGGTTGCCGGGTTGCCGACAAGGCATTGCATGCTTACCATGAGTAATGGCACAGAGTTGCCTCTGCAACAGGCCCTCTGCTCAACACGGCCTGCCATGTGAAGTGCCCGGCACCAATCCTGCACAGTTTCGGAGTGGTTTTATCTCGCTACTTGAGCAACTATGAAGTCTGCAGAAGGTCTTTACTTCAGTGGGAATTATTGCAACAGGACATCAAGTTTCGGCTGGTTTAAAAAACTCTTTCTGAAGAGTTCACGGCCCGTCATCTAGCTTGTGCGAGGAGCCGCTACATTTCAGAAGGCTTTGACTTCACTGGCGGAGTCGTGAACATGATTTTATTTGAAGTATAGAATCAGGAACTGCAGAATATGCCTTGATATTGAATGAATGAATATGTTTATTGGCCAAGTATTCACATACAAGGAATTTGCCTTGGTGCTCCGCCCGCAAGTGACAACATGACATACAGTGACAGTTAGGAATGACACATAAAACATTAAACATTAATAATAAAACATTATTGATTAAACATGTGAATGAAATAAAATACCAGAGCAAAAGGAAGCTACAGATTTTTGGTTATTGAGTAGAGCTACTACTCCTGGAAAAAAAACTGTTTTATGTCTGGCTGTGGCAGCTTTGACAGTCCAGAGTCGCCTTCCAGAGGGAAGTGATTCAAAGAGTTTGTGGCCAGGGTGAGAGGGGTCAGAGATGATCTTGCCCGCTCGCTTCCTGGCCCTTGCAGTGTACAGTTCGTCAATGGAGGGAAGGTTGCAGCCAACAACCATCTCAGCTGATCGGACGATTCGCTGCAGCCTCCGGAACCTATTCGCCGTTATTGAACCACTTCCAGCCGTTATGGTGGCCGCTGATGGCCCGATGTCGCACAAGGTTGCCTCACTGGGTGATTGGGAAGCTCAGGAACATGATGGACATTAGCTCCTCCATCATGGCACCTGCCTGCCCAACACCAACATCATCAAAGTCCCGCACTCCCTTGGCAGTGCCCGTCCCTTGCGGCGATCATCAGGAAGACAGTACAGAACTGAGAACCGCCACCTCCAGGTTCAACAACAGCTTCTTCCCAGCAACCACCCAGCTCTTGAATCACCTCAGCACCTCAGTCTAAATCTAAAGGAACGTTTACCTGGAACAACTGATCATTTGTGGCCTGAGTCTGAAGAAGGGTCTCGACCCGAAACGTCACCTATTCCTTCGCTCCATAGATGCTGCCTCACCCGCTGAGTTTCTCCAGCATTTTTGTCTACGATCATTTATGGTCTATTATTTGTTGTGTTGTTGTGTTCATTCTCCAGGGTAAAGATTTTATTGTTCCGCTCTCAGTGTGTTTGATAAACATACACGCTTAACTCCTGTCTCCTAATTTGAGGAAGGACATTCTTGCTATTGAGGGAGTGCAGCGTAGGTTCACAAGGTTAATTCCCGGGATGGCGGGACTGTCATATGCTGAGAGAATTGAGCAGCTGGGCTTGTACACTCTGAGGTTTAGACGAATGAGAGGGCATCCTATTGAAACATATAAGATTATTAAGGGTTTGGACACGCTTGAGGAAGAAAACATGTTCCCAATGTTGGGGGAATCCAGAACCAGGGGCCACACAGTTTAAGAATAAGGGGTGAGCCATTTAGAACGGAGATGAGGAAACACTTTTTCACACAGAGAGTTGTGAGTCTGTGGAATTCTCTGCCTCAGAGGGCGGTGGAGGCAGGTTCTCTGGATACTTTCAAGAGAGAGCTAGATAGGGCTCTTAAAGATAGCGGAGTCAGGGGATATGGGGAGAAGGCAGGAACGGGGTACTGATTGGGGATGATCAGCCACGATCACATTAAATGGCGGTGCTGGCTCGAAGGGCCGAATGGCCTCCTCCTGCACCTATTGTCTATTGTCTATTGTCAACGTGCCAACATGCCCAGAACTCCATCCTCGAGCATCTTCCTGACGTTCTCTGTGGTCCACTGACATTCATGGTTCTTCCCGGAACCTTGTTCTCCACAAAATGCCCGCTGCTGTGACATCACCATCACCGCTCCATAGTAATCTCAGGAAACATCTCATTATGTTTTCAAACGATGTGCCCAGCGTGTGTAGAACGCACGTCTTGTTGCTGAACTTTTCCTGGTGATCTTTCTTTGGCGAGATGTGTGGATAGAAACTTTCTGTAGGTTAATCCATCTTAAATGTGAGGTGTTAAACTGCACGGATTAGTTTGCAGATGGTTAGAGTTAATACTGGATTGTGGAAATGCCTCCTTGGTATTTGCTTAACTTTTGATGTGATTACGGTGAAATGTTCAAAGTCCGTTTGAGAGCCAGCTGGTATTTGTACAGTGGCCTGGAGCAGTTTGTATTGGAGATATTCTCATTTCTATCACATAGTTTCACCCGTGTAGTCGGGTCCTCGCTCCGACTCTCCATCGCGGCAGGCCCATCCGGGAATTTTGTTCCCCATTCCACAGAGTTCCTCAGGAAGGAAAAGGCCCTTCAGCCCACCGAGTCCCCACCAACCATACTATCCCTACACTCACCCCATATTAATCTCCCTTGAAGTCCTGTCTACAGCCCCACAGTTACCACTCACCCACACATGGGAAGCCAGCATGGGTCAAGTCAAGAGAGTTTGGTCAGAAGAAGGGTCTTGACCCGAAACATCACCCACCCTTTTTCTTCACGATGGTCAATGAGGCTTCTGGTACATTGGCATTGAGTACAGAAGTTGGGAGGTCACTTTACAGTTGTATAAGGCGTTGGTGAGGCCACATTTAGAATATTGTGTTCAGATCTGGGCACTGTATTATAGGAAAGATGTTGTCAAGCTTGAAGGGGTTCAGTAAAGATTTACGAGGATGTTGCCAGGACTAGAGGGTGTCAGCTATAGGGAGAGGTTGAGTAGGCTGGGTCACTATTCCATGGAGCGTAGGAGGATGAGGGGTGATCTTATAGAGGTGTATAAAATCATGAGAGGAATAGATCAGGTAGAGTCTCTTGCCCAGAGTAGGGGAATCGAGGACCAGAGGACATGGGTTCAAGGTGAAGGGGAAAAGATTTAATAGGAATCTGAGGGGTAACATTTTCACACAAAGGGTGGTGGGTGTATGGAACGAGCTGCCAGAGGAGGTAGTTGAGGCTGGGACCCTCTGTCATCCTTGCCCTAAACCCAGGGGTCTTACTCCTAACTCCTAACTCCTTACACCTAACTCCCTGCCCGCTGTTGCTGCACCAACAGGTCTCGGTCACCAGCTGAGCAGCCACAGCTCGGGCCTGTGAGGATGGTCAAGAAAGATCTGACCAGGAAGGTCACAGTGGCCATGAAATGTCCTTGACATTCAAGCGGATTCCAAATTAGTTTGTAAATACATTAAAACAAGACACATTGATATCAGCTCGGAAGAAACTGTCCCTGAATCTAGAGGTTTAAGAAAGAACTGCAGATGCTGGAAAAATCGAAGGTAGACAAAAATGCTGGAGAAACTCAGCGGGTGAGGCAGCATCTATGGAGCGAAGGAATAGAGGGGAGAAGAGGGAGTGGCCGGGGTGCGACTGGTCCTTGATGATGCTGCTGGCCTTGCCGAGGCAGCGTGAGGTGGAGATGGAGTCAATGGAAGGGAGGTTGGTTGGTGCGATGGTCTGGGCTGCGTCCACAATACTCTGCAATTTCTTGCGGGTCTTGGACGGAGCTGTTCCCAAACCGTGCCGGGATGCAATACCGATAAGATGCTTTCTACGGCGCATCTGTAGACGTTGGTGAGAGCAGTTGGGGACATGCCGAACTTCCTCAGCCTTCTACGGAAGTGTGGAGACGTTGGTGGACTGATGTGTCTCCACATGCAGAATAACGTCATGGAAACGGAGTAATTTGTGAAGTTATTTATTCCCACAGCAACCTTGTCACTGTCTAGTCTCGTGGATAGACAGACTGCTGTCCAATGACGGGAGGTTGGTGAGTGTGCAGGGTGAGTGGTGAGTCCCTCTAATGCAGAGTCTGCAGCAAGTGTGATTCAGAGGAGCTTTAAGCCTCTGTCCCACTTAGGAAACCTGAACGGAAACCTCTGGAGACTTTGTGCCCCACCCAAGGTTTCCGTGCGGTTCCCGGAGGTTGCAGGTGGTTCCCGGAGGTTGCAGGTGGTTCCCGGAGGTTGCAGGTGGTTGCCGGAGGTTGCAGGTAGTGGAAGCAGGCAGGGAGACTGACAAAAACCTCCCGGAACCGCACGGAAACCTTGGGTGGGGCGCAAAGTCTCCAGAGGTTTCCGTTCAGGTTTCCTAAGTGGGACAGGGGCATTAGTGTCTCAGTGTGAGGAGCAGCTGAGTGTGAATGCAGCTCGTGATGGTGAGCCTGGAGTCTCTGTGGGACACGGCATTAGACCACCGGCTGTCATGTAAAATGTCACTACTGGATCTGTTTCAATGAACCACTTTAAGCCGGGATTAGTCATTTTAATTTTGAGGTAGAAAAGAGCATTAGAAAGATGAGACAGTTGCATGTGTGGGCATTGTGCTCTGCATTGCACTGCCGTCTAGTCTGGGGCAAGGCTGGCAGCATGCCCGGACAACTTCTAATTTGAGGAAGGACATTCTTGCTGTTGAGGGAGCCCAGCGTAGGTTCACCAGGTTAATTCCCGGGATGGCGGGACTGTCATATGCTGAGAGAATGGAGCAGCTGGGCTTGTACACTCTGGAGTTTAGAAGGATGAGAGGGAATCTCATTGAAACATATAAGATTGTTAAGGGTTTGGACACGCTAGAGGCAGGAAACATGTTCCTGATGTTGGGGGAGTCCAGAACCAGGGGCCACAGTTTAAGAATAAGGGGTAAGCCATTTAGAACGGAGACGAGGAAACACTTTTTCACACAGAGAGTGGGTGAGTCTGTGGAATTCTCTGCCTCAGAGGGCGGTGGAGGCCGGTTCTCTGGATACTTTCAAGAGAGAGCTAGATAGGGCTCTTAAAGATAGCGGAGTCAGGGGATATGGGGAGAAGGCAGGAACGGGGTACTGATTGGGGATGATCAGCCATGATCACATTGAATGGCGGTGCTGGCTCGAAGGGCCGAATGGCCTCTACTCCTGCATCTATTGTCTATTGTGTATTGACAATTGCCACCATCAGTAGCTGTGGCTTAAGGCAGCTCAACATCGGTAGTCAGAGCCAATGTTACGGGCAGCGAATGCCAGGGGTTTTGCGCGCTAACGGGGGCGTAGCCGGGTTTTCGTGCCCGTGTGTCCGTTGCCTGGAGCCGCGGCCCCGCGTGTGTGAGCGCTCCCGACCCACAGCCCAGCATTTGGTTCAGAGCGCTCAGCCACCCTGCACTATTATTTACTGCGCTAAAATGGACCACTTCGGCGGCTTTTAACAGGTATGAAAGTACGCCTTTCGTGCGTTAGCAGCGTATGCCGGAGGCTGCCATGTCCTCCAGAAGGATTGAGCTGCTCTGTGCGTTACGCCCCTTGACCCGATGACCTTATGTGCAACCCCCCTACAGTAGCAGCCCGGATTGAACGTGCCCAAGGCCTGCGTTAGAGCGAGCAGCCTCCTGCGTGTGTGGTCTCCTGATACATCTTTAAACATTTAAACGTTCATTTGCAAATGTTGAGCCTCTTGCTGGGAACTTTGCACGTTTCCTTCAGTATTTTGCTGTGCTTGATGTTGGGTTCCGTGCTACATCTGACTACATTGACCCAGAGAAACACTGTGTGATGCTGACTGTGTGATGTCTGACAGTGTGTGTTTAGCAAACAACCTTTCATCATCTGCTGGAGACGCTCTCTCTGGGAGGTGTGCGGGAGGACATGAGGGACACACTGAATGACGCAGGGTGGGGTGAGGGTGGTGACAGCACCGTGACGCACCTCACCCACGGTGAAGTCTCCGTGCGCCAAGGAGCGATGGAACGACGTGGAATACTTGAGCCAGACTTGAGAGGGAGAGGTTTACAGGCGAGGAGACGGGGGACACGGGCTGGTCCCACTTACGCCACTGCCGGCACCCGTCATAGGTCATTGCAGGTAAAACTGGCGTAAGTGGGACAACTCTTTAACACACTCTCTGGCAAGAGTCCATCAACTTATTCATCTGGCAGTCAATTCATTTGCTGTCTACGTTTGATAAAAAGGAAATATAATGTCAGCTTGCAAAATGACGTTGATTGGGTAAAGTGTTCAAGAAGGAACAGCAGATGCGGGAAAAATCGAAGGTAGATAAAAATGCTGGAGAAACTCAGCGGGTGAGGCAGCATCTATGGAGCGAAGGAATCGGTGACGTTTCGGGTATCTTCTGTTGCTCTTTAAACATTACCCAACCGTTTTGCCTCCCGCTCATCTTTGCTACGTTGTACTTTTTCCATTTTATTTTTAAACTGTCCCTGACTTCCCTTGTCAGCCACGATCGCCCCTTACTCTCCTAGGAATCTTTCTTCCTCTTTGGAATGAACTGATCCTGCACCTTCTGTATTATTCCCAGAAATACCTGCCATTGTTGTTCCAATGTCATCCCTGCTGAGTTTCTCCAGCAATTCTGTCCACCTTGAGTTTGATAAAGGACGTCCAAGGTCCAGGCGAGGCACGTCCCTACGATTCCCAGCGGCAGAGAAGCAGCGAGATGCTTCATCTTTCAAACCTCCATCGTACCTCCTCCCAGTCCCCCTTTATACTACATCTCCCTTTAGACCAGCATCTGCAGTTCGTTCTTACACATCTCTGTTGAAACCACGCACAGCGCAATTCGAGCCAGGATTTAGAAGCAGAAACGATGGTAGCTGGTGACATTAGTCCCAGCTGACAAACCGCTGACACCAACAGAAATCCATCTTAGCTTTACGCCATAATTTACTAAAATAATACGAGGTTGTTTCAGTTTGAAGCCGTGTTCAACATAGATTAAAGCACCTTCTTGTCAGGCAGATTTGTACCTTCTGTGTGAAGTGTATAAATCACACCAGAGACAAAATGCCAATGGCTACTAATTGTGGCAAGCCAGAATTAACAACAATTAATTTAGATTCTTGCATGAATTTACATTTTCAAATAATGTCATCCTGGTGAGTTGTATGTTTAATAGAGAACGGCAGATGCTGGAAAAATCAAATGTAGACAAAAACCAGACTAAGTGGGACCCGTTGGGTCCCATGTTCACACAGAAGGGCTGGTCCCCCCGGCACAATATTCCACCTCTCCACCAATTCCAATATTGGTGGCCAGTGGGGGGGCGGGGGGGGGGGGGGGGGCTTTATGGAGCAATAGTATGGGTGTTGTTGGCTGCAGGGACTACTGGTCTCCAGAGGGCTAGTATGGATATTGTGGGCCAAATGGATTCTTGGGGTGGCAGCTCAGTCCCTCAAGCCTGATGTGCTGGCAGCTCACGGCTGGTGGGCTGGCAGTTGACTCACGGATATTCCTTGAAATTAAATTTCAAGCAGAGTGCAAGGCCACCAAATTCAAGTGCAGTTTCATACCATTTCAAGAAGGTTGAAACCACCATAAAACCACCATAAAACCACACAAAACACCACATAAACACACACTCACAGTTCAGTAGACATTCAGTGTGTTCAGTTGATTCACAGCTCAGACAGAGTTGTGACCTCCCCCTCCCCCATCATGCAGAGACTGAGCCACACCCACACTTCTGGGTTTTATAATCCCCCTCCCATCGGAAAAGGTGTGGCCTTCATGGCATGATTGACAGGAGAGAGATTCTCAACACTTTTTAAACACTAATAACACTTTTATTTTTCATTGATGGGAAGAATCCTCTGCACCTGATGAGCGGAGGGGGGACTGAGTAAGATGGCCGAAAATCACAGCCATAAGTGGTAGCGTTTTATCTAAAATCAATATAGTGCAAACAGGAAGTTGTCAAGTTTAGACAAACAACCATTTCCATGCAGTGCCTTTTACTTCAACCCAAAACCCCCAAACAACCATTTGCAGTACCTTTTTACTTCAAACCAACCATATTTTCATTTTCAAACCACATTAAGGGCACTCACAGTTGAGTAGACACGTGTTCAGTGTTATTCAGAGCTCAGAGAGACGTGACCCTCTCGCTGCCTCCATCTTGCAGAGAATGAGTGAGGCACACCACTTCCGGGTTTTATAGTCCCTCCCTTCTCCCACCAGCAGGGGCAGCAGAGAGAATGGCAAAATGTTTTAAAACATTAATATCTCTCTGATTTTTCGTCGATGGGAAAAATCCTCTGCTCCAGTTCGGCGGAGGTGAGCTCTGAGCGAGTTGGCCAAAGATGACGGCCGTAATTGGCGGCGTTCTCTCGGAAAACACATCGCAGTGATTCAAAAGCGGTCAAGATCTTACTTTTAGTAATATAGATGCTGGAGAAACTCGCCGGGTGAGGCAGCATCTATGGAGCGAAGGAATAGGTGACGTTTTGGGTCAGGGGGGATCAGAGGGGGAAGGCCTTTGGCGCTGTAAGGCAGCAACTCTACTGCTGCACCACCGTGCCACCCCACTGTTGTAAGGGAGTAGTGTATTAGCGGGACCAGTGCAGCATCCCTTGTAGCCAGGGTCCGGGGGGCAAAGAGCACCCCCACTCCACCTGGGGTGACTCTGCTGTCAGCGATCGAAGGGCTGGTGACGGGATCTAGGGAGTGGGCAGGGTTAAAGATGTCCTGGGTCCACAGGAATGCTGGAGTAACTCAGCGGGTGCAGCAGCATCTATGGAGCGAAGGAAATAGGTAACGTTTCGGGGCGAAACCCTTCTTCGGACTGATCTGGTTGTCATGGTTGGGTTTGTTCCTGGGCTGGCCATGCGCGAGTCACAGCGCCAGGCGGAAGGGCTTTGCCCGAGCCGGATGCTCGCCCCTTCGCTGAGATTCCATCCACCCCGCGCCCAGGTGGTGTTAGCGAGCGTTATTTGGAATTTAATGTCTGAATAGTTTGGTGAATGTGTAACATGGTGGTGGGGGCGTCACCGTGGTTTTGGTTTTTGTTTCATGATCGTAAACAAATTAATTATTTTTGGTACAAAAAACAGGGGGGTTAGTGTAGACTAGTTGACACTGGTCTCTACATCGGTAACATGGTCCCTGGGACAAAGGAAGGTGGTGAGTGGAGACCACCATTCACCACAGTAACAATAGACAATAGGGGCAGGAGTAGAGGCCATTCGGCCCTTCAAGCCAGCACCGCCATTCAATGAGATCACGGCTGATCATCCCCAATCAGTACCCTATTCCTGCCTTTCCCCATATTCCCTGCACTCCGCTATCTTTAAGAGCCCTATCTAGCTCTCTCTGGAAAGTATCCAGAGAACCGGCCTCCACTGCCCTCTGAGGCTGAGAATTCCACAGACTCACAACTCTCTGTGTGAATAAGTGTTTCCTTATCTCCGTTCTAAATGGCTTACCCCTTATTCTTAAACTGTGTGTGGCCCCTGGTTCTGGACTCCCCTGAAATCGGGAACATGTTTCCTGCCTCTAGCGTGTGTCCAAACCCTTAACAATCTTATATGTTTCAATAAGATATCCTCTCATCCTTCTAAACTCCAGAGTGTACAAGCCCAGCCGCTCCATTCTCTCAGCATATGACAGTCCCGCCATCCCAGGGATTAACCTTGTAAACCTACGCTGCACTCCCTCAATAGCAAGAATGTCCTTCCTCAAATTAGGGGACCAAAAGTGCACCTAATACTCACCGTGTGCGTGGGTGAGAGGGAGAGGTACGCTGGTGAGATGGTGGGCAGGGCATGATATTGCTGTCAGCGCCGTTGTAGAGTTCACCTCTAATGGAATCGGTAGCTTTAAGGAAACTGAACAACATAATAAAATATTTAATGAAACGCAGGGCATTTTCCAGAAAATGGCTTTGGAAGCAATTTAAAGACAGCCAGCGCTGCCTCGCTAAAATATTAACAAAGTAAAATAAATTGTCCTGTCTTTATTTTGCCCACAGAACCCTTTTAAATAAAAAGCCTTCGGATTAGGGTCAAGGGAGCAGTCGCTCTGACATATCGAGCGCCTGCCTTTGCTGTTTGCTTGCCACACTAATGACTGCTAGTTCCAATCACAAAGCCCGCTTGATTGTACAAGATTTTACAATGAGGGTAAAAATAACATCACAGCAGGAGGGCCCTTTAATTGGCATTGACACCATAGACTGTGATACGCAGTGACTATATCAGAGAAAATCAGCAGCTCCACACCAGAGACACCCACAACACATCTAGGAAGGACATTCTTGCTATTGAGGGAGTGCAGCGTAGGTTCACCAGGTTAATTCCCGGGATGGCGGGACTGTCATATGCTGAGAGAATGGAGCAGCTGGGCTTGTACACTCTGGAGTTCAGAAGGATGAGAGGGCATCTCATTGAAACATATAAGATTGTTAAGGGTTTGGACACGCTAGAGGTAGGAAACATGTTCCCGATGTTGGGGGAGTCCAGAACCAGGGGCCACACAGTTTAAGAATAAGGGGTAAGCCATTTAGAATGGAGATGAGGAAACACTTTTTCTCACAGAGAGTTGTGAGTCTGTGGAACTCTCTGCCTCAGAGGGCAGTGGAGGCCGGTTCTCTGGATACTTTCAAGAGAGAGCTAGATAGGGCTCTTAAAGATAGCGGAGTATGGGGATATGGGGAGAAGGCAGGAACGGGGTACTGATTGTGGATGATCAGCCATGATCACATTGAATGGCGGTTCTGGTTCGAAACAGGCCATCTCGACCCTTCTAGTCCGTGCCGAACACGTATTCTCCCTTAGTCCCATCTACCTGCACTCAGACCATAACCCTCCATTCCTTTTCCGTTCATATATCTATCCAATTTATTTTTAAATGATAAAATCGAACCTGCCTCCACCACTTCCACTGGAAGCTCATTCCACACAGCAACCACTCTCTGAGTAAAGAAGTTCCCCTTCATGTTACCCCTAAACTTCTGTCCCTTAATTCTGAAGTCATGTCCCCTTGTTTGAATCTTCCCTACTCTCAGTGGGAAAAGCTTGTCCACGTCAACTCTGTCTATCCCTCTCATCATTTTAAAGACCTCTATCAAGTCCCCCCTTAACCTTCTGCGCTCCAAAGAATAAAGACCTAACTTGTTCAACCTTTCTCTGTAACTTAGATCCTGACGTTTAGGGCACAGCTTTTCTTGGGGAACAGTTAGGGAAGAGGGAGGAGTGTTGTTTTACCGGTATACAAGATGTAACGTGCTGGATCACTAACGTCACCTCCAACAGCGGGCACAGGCAGCTCCATTCACTGGTACAGAACCTTCACGGCCATGAGACGTGACTGTGACTGTGGTGTACTGTGGACATTCCCATTCACACACCCCCCCGCCAGCCAGCTACTCTCTCTAGTGAGTCCATTAGGTAGTGTGGGGTGAATGTAACTCCCGGGGTTATCCATGGGGACAGCTGCCACATTCACTGCCGAGTCTGATCTGCGAATTCCACTCACTACTTCATAAATTATCTCCAACTTGGCAATAAACTGATATTGACTTTTACTCTTCAGGTTTATAGGGACATAAACTGAGCTAACCAACCAACCTGCAGCTTTACCTTGCTGCCTGATTGACATCGTTGAATCAGAGAGAGGTTCTTGCATTCAGTCCAGTTTATTGTCACGTGTACCGAGGTACAGTGAAAAGCTTTTGTTGCGTGCTAACCAGTCAGCGGAAAGACAATACGTGATTACATAGCAAAAGGATTTGAGTATAGGTGCAGGGAGGTTCTACTGCAGTTGTACAGGGTCTTGGTGAGACCACACCTGGAGTATTGCGTACAGTTTTGGTCTCCTAATCTTAGGAAAGACGTTCTTGCCATAGAGGGAGTACAGAGAAGGTTCACCAGACCGATTCCTGGGATGTCAGGACTATCATATGAAGAAAGACTGGATAGACTCGGCTTGTACTCGCTAGAATTTAGAAGATTGAGGGGGGATCTTATAGAAACTTACAAAATTCTTAAGGGGTTGGACAGGCTAGATTCAGGAAGATTGTTCCCGATGTTGGGGAAGTCCAGAACAAGGGGTCACAGTTTAAGGATAAGGGCGAAATCTTTTAGGACTGAGATGAGAAAAACATTTTTCACACGGAGAGTGGTGAATCTCTGGAATTCTCTGCCACAGAAGGTAGTTGAGGCCACAGTTCATTGGCTATATTTAAGAGGGAGTTAGATGTGGCCCTTGTGGCTAAAGGGATCAGAGGGTATGGAGAGAAGGCAGGTACAGGATACTGAGTTGGATGATCAGCCATGATCATATTGAATGGCGAATGGTGCAGGCTCGAAGGGCCGAATGGCCTCTACTCCTGCACCTATGTTCTATGTTTCTATGTTACAATCGAGCCATTCATAGTGTACGGATACATGATAAGGGGAGGGATGTTTAGACAATAGACAATGGGTGCAGGAGTCGGCCATTCGGAGACGTTGAGAAGGCCAGGTCTCTATTCCTTGGAGCACAGGAGGATGAGGGGAGATCTCAAATTCTTAATAGGAATAGATCGGGTAGATGCACAGAGTCTCTTGCCCAGAGTAGGTGAATCGAGGACCAGAGGACACAGGTTTAAGGTGAAGGGGAAAAGATTTAATAGGAATCTGAGGGGTAACTTTTACATACAAAGTGTTGTGGGTGTATGGAACAAGCTGCCAGAGGAGGTAGTTGAGGCTGGGAGTATCGCAATGTTTAAGAAACAGTTAGACAGATACAGTCATAGGACAGGTTTGGAGGGATATGGACCAAAAACACTGCCAGGTGGGGGCTAGTGCAGCTGGGACATGTTGGGCAAGTGTGGGAAAGTTGGGCCGAAGGGCCTGTTTCTGCGCTGTATCTCTCTATGAAGGACCTGTTTCCACGCTGTGTCTCTCTCTGGCACTGATGTCTGTACATGTTATTTGGATACAATCCCTGACTCACACCAGACTCACGTCCGTGAGTGGGATCCCGTCAAAGGCTCTTCCCCGCCTCCACCACTCTCCGACACACTCTCCAAAGTTGATCTGCAAATTATGAGATCATTCCTGAAAAGTCCCAGAGGAGTTTTGCAGGTTTGGACAAGGCGGATGCTTGAACTCAGCGCTGAAGTTGACTGGAATATATTCCTCAGCTGAGTACATGATGTTGAGTTTACAATCGACAATAGGTGCAGGAGTAGGCCATTCGGCCCTTCGAGCCATTCAATGTGATCATGGCTGATCACCCCCAATCAGTACCCCGTTCCTGCCTTCTCCCCAAATCCCCTGACTCCCCCGACAGTGGATACAAAGCTGCTTGCCGGTGGTAGCAAGCCAATCTAACGGCACGCAAGGTGACAACACTCTAATTAAACCATCAAACCCCCAAGGTTAGAGGTGTGATTACACTGCTGGGATGGGCTTTGAAGCGCTGGGCTCAGCGGCTGTGACTAGACTTGGCCGCCATGCATGGCTGGTTCGTCCAGATCCTGCCTTCTAATTCTGCTCTCACCTCCAATCCTGGATGAATGGCTCCTCAACCAGAAGCCTTTAAACCACGGCTTCTTAAACTGCTGAATGGCTCACCCAAGGGCAAATGTAATTATTTTGGGCTGAATTAAACTAGAGGGGTGAATGACTTAATTTATTCAGATATTTATTTATTTTTTTCTATACTTAAAAAAGGTGTTGCCATGAAAGTGGTGAGTAGGAGCAGAAAAATGATTCAGGGCTTGGACACGCTAGAGGCAGGAAACATGTTCCCGATGTTGGGGGAGTCCAGAACCAGGGGCCACACACACACACAGTTTAAGAATAAGGGGTAAGCCATTAAGAACGGAGACGAGGAAAAGCTTTTTCTCACAGAGAGTTATGAGTCTGTGGAATTCTCTGCCTCAGAGGGCGGTGGAGGCTGGTTCTCTGGATACTTTCAAGAGAGAGTTAGATAGGGCTCTTAAAGATAGCGGAGTCAGGGGATATGGGGAGAAGGCAGGAACGGGGTACTGATTGTGGATGATCAGCCATGATCACATTGAATGGCGGTGCTGGTTTGAAGGGCCGAATGGCCTCCTCCTGCACCTATTGTCTATTTATTTCTCTTTTTCTATACTTAAAAAAAGCATGGCCACTAAGTGGTTAGTAAGCTCTGATTAGTTTTAACTGGAAATGTGATATTTGTTTCTCTCAACCTGTTCGTTTCTGCTGTCACAGTAGCAGGATATTTCCCACATTTACTGTAATATAACATAGAAACATAGAAATTAGGTGCAGGAGTAGGCCATTCGGCCCTTCGAGCCTGCACCGCCGTTCAATATGATCATGGCTGATCATCCAACTCAGTATCCCGTACCTGCCTTCTCTCCATACCCCCTGATCCCCTTAGCCACAAGGGCCACATCTAACTCCCTCTTAAATATAGCCAATGAACTGTGGCCTCAACTACCCTCTGTGGCAGAGAGTTCCAGAGATTCACCACTCTCTGTGTGAAAAACCTTTTAGAGAAGACCAGACGAGCTAGTGAGATCATAAATTTATAAATGGCAACACAGGAGGATGGCCGTCGGCAACTGAAACTTTACAATTTACATACTCCTTGGGTTTTGGTCCGAGTTGTCCCAAGTAACAACTGTAGTAATCAAAGCCCCAAAGTGTAGGCCAGGGCTGAAGCCCAGCGTTTAGACATCCCAGTGGATTTTTCTATCCTTCTCCACTCTAGTGGGAATTATATATATATTTTTTAACACTCCTATATTTTTAGGATGTTCAAAAGGTTGAATAAAATAAACACTGGTGAGAAATGAGTTAATTTATGCTCTTTGCTCATGTGACAAAATAAATGATGTGTAGAATTATACACCAGGGAGAATATGACAAAAATCACCAATAAAACAGAAGCAAATGTAGTGGAGGGTGAATGAGGTTTTGTGATGAAGACTCAAGAGTGAGTGGCACGGAAATAGTTTATGAGGCGCTGATTACGAAGGCAGCACGTCCTTCCCCACCCCTCCCCACCCCACCCCACATTCTGCTTGCCAGTGTAACTGCATGTGGCAGTCAGACACTTGGCCCCAGGGACCGCGATAATGGACAGATCTGAGTTCTGAATATGACATGCAGTGCTGGACTACTATCTACCTCGTCAGTGACCCTCGCACTATCCTTGACCAGACTTTGCTGGCTTCACCTTGCACTAAACGTGGGACTACATGTGGACAACTTAATGCCCCTGTCCCACTTAGGAAACCTGAACGGAAACCACTTGAAGACTTTGCGCCCCACCCAAGGTTTCCGTGCGGTTCCCGGAGGTTGCAGGTGGTTGCCGGAGGTTGCAGGTGGTTGCCGGAGGTTGCAGGTGGTTGCCGGAGGTTGCAGGTGGTTGCCGGAGGTTACAGGTGGTTGCCGGAGGTTGCAGGAGGTTGCCGGAGGTTGCAGGTGGTTGCCGGAGGTTGCAGGTGGTTGCCGGAGGTTGCAGGTGGTTGCCGGAGGTTGCAGGTGGTTGCCGGAGGTTGCAGGTGGTTCCCGGAGGTTACAGGTGGTTGCGGAGGTTGCAGGTGGTTGCCGGAGGTTGCAGGTGGTTGCCGGAGGTTGCAGGTGGTTGCCGGAGGTTGCAGGTGGTTGCCGGAGGTTGCAGGAGGTTGCCGGAGGTTGCAGGTGGTTGCCGGAGGTTGCAGGTAGTGGAAGCAGGTAGGGAGACTGACAAAAACCTCCGGGAACTTCACGGAAACCTCGGTTGGGGCGCAAAGTCTCCAGAGGTTTCCTTTCAGGTTTCCTAAGTGGGACAGGGGCACTACATACTCCATGGGACTACGGGCGCTGTCTGTACGGAGTTTGCATGTTCACCCCGTGACCTGCGTGGGTTTTCTCCGAGATCTTCGGTTTCCTCCCACACTCCAAAGACTTGCAGGTCTGTAGGTGAATTGGCTTGGGTTTGTATACTTGGTATAAGTGTAAGTTGTCCCCAGTGTGTGTAGGATAGTGTTAATGTGCGGGGATCGCTGGTCGGCACGTACTCGATGGGCCGAAGGGCCTGTTTCCGTGCTGTATCTCTAATTGTAACCGAGCTAAAAAGCTTTTCTCTGTACCTCAGTACATGTGACTATAAACTAAACTACACAGTGTGCGTTCATGTTACCTCCCCCAGCCACATCGGCAGCTTCTGGGCAAGGTGGGCCCTTCCCAACAGAGGTGTTTAAGAATGGACTACAGATGCTGGAAAAATCGAAGGTAGACAAAAATGCTGGAGAAATCGAAGGTAGACAAAAATGCTGGAGGAATCCAGTGGGTGAGGCAGCATCTATGGAGCGAAGGAAATAGGTGACATTTCGGGTTGAGGCCCTTCTTCCGAAACGTCACCTATTCCTTCGCTCCATAGATGCTGCCTCCCCCGCTGAGTTTCTCCAGCATTTCTGTCTCCCTTCCCCACAGAGGAGGCTGCGGAGATGGGAGCTGCCAGCTGATGTAATCCTGAGCCAGAATGTGGTGGGAACAATCTGAACGCACTTGGGCTGTGAATAATTGACTGCGTAGTTAGCACGGTGAACAGCGCTGTGACATCGGCTTCATTAGCCTTTTGCCGGTCTCAACGTTTGCTTATGCTGATGGTAAAAGTTTCACATGATCAATAACCTTCATTAATTAGTGTCACTGCGAGTAACGAAGGAGCAGAGAGCTCGGTACAAATCAGCAACAAATGTGTTTAGGGCACACATTATATAACACTTCATTATGTAACTACACAATAGATGCAGATGTAAGCTTTGGCATTTTCACAGCATCTTCAGAATGCCTCTGTTGATGTGCTTTTATGCAACTGTTGTTGTACTGGGAGGAAACTTGCCCTTGACCAAACACTGCCAAATTTATCTCCCCTCTTGTACGATTCCATATAACCATATAACCATATAACAATTACAGCACGGAAACAGGGCATCTTGACCCTTCTAGTCCGTGCCGAACACATAATCTCCCCTAGTCCCATATACCAGCGCTCAGACCATAACCCTCCATTCCCTTCATCATCGTTGCAAACATTAGCGACGCAGCGGCGCTGGTTTCACGGGAACGGTGACACCGCACGTCTCTGTCCTCCAGTTCCCGCTGCTGGAGGTCTAGGATGTTGGTGTGTGTGTGTGTGTGTGTGTGTGTCATTTATCATCATTCCTTACAATGCCGTCCGTGTACGACAACTTCTACTGAAGTGTGGATGGCCGTCGGCTCGCTAGAAGCTCATCCGCCCTGTGACAGGTCTTGTTTTTGGTCCTGCTGGGGGTCCACAGCCCCCTCCTCACCTGGCAAACCAGGTCGCCGACTATCCGACCATGGAGCAGGTAGCGCGGGATTACATGGTACCCGTGGTGGGGGGGAACTTACCCCAACCTGACCTGCATTGTATGAAGTAGACACATCTCCAGGGCTTCAGATATATCCAAGAACGTTGTGGGAAACTGGAGAGGAAATTGCAGGAGCCCTGGTTGAAATTTACGAGTCGTCCTTAAATACAGGAGAGGTGTCGGAAAACTGGAGGATGGCAAATGTTGTGCCTCTATTCTAGAAGGGCTGCAGGGAAAATGCAGGGAACTATAGGCCGGTGAGCTTAACATCTGTAGTTGGAAAGTTACTAGAGTATTCTGGGGGTTAGGTTATACAGGTATTTGGATGGGCAAGGCCTGATTAGAGATAGTCAGCATGGTTTTGTACTTGGGAGGTCGTGTCTTACAAATCTGATTGGGTCTTTTGAAGGCATGACCAAAAGTGTTGGTGTGGGCAGAGCTATAGATGTTGTATACATGGATATCAGTAAGGCATTCGACAAGGTTCCGCATGGGAATCCAAGCTGGATCAGGCTTATGTACAGTAACTGCACTGAACTGACCTCAAAAATGAATTCCACTGTACCTTGGTGCATGGGACAACTAAAGTACCATACCTTAGTGTGTGGGAAGGAACTGCGGATGCTGGTTTAAACTGAAGATAGACACAAAGTGCTGGAGTAACTCAGCAGGACAGGCAGCATCTCAGGAGAGAAGGAGTGGGTGACGTTTCGGGTCGAGACCCTTCAGTCACGATAGTATTTATTGGTAACCGAGACACACACTGGGAATTGAGGCCTGATCCACACACCAGGGTCTGTTAGTCCCGCTAGGTTGACCTACACTCCCTGCGGCACTGACCCCTCTGAGCTGGTGCAGGCGAGCGAGGTTTACCAGGATACTGCCTGGATGAGACGGTCTTAGCCACAGGGAGAGGTTCGACAGCTTGGCATTGTTTTCTCCGGAACTTTGGAAACTGAAGGAAGACCTGACAGAAGTAGATAAAATTATAAGAGGCATCGATAGGGTTGAGAGGGATAGGTAGGTCAGCCATGATCATATTGAATGGCGGAGTAGACTCGATGGGCCGAATGGCCTAATTATGCTCCTGTTCCTTCCGTGTATGGTTAGAACTTCCAGGGAGATGCTAAACGCATTTCGTTGTCTCTGTACTGTACACTGACAATGACAATTAAAATTGAATCTGAATCTGAATCTGAATCTGAATCTGAATCTGAATCTGAACCTTTCCCAGGGTGGAAATGTCAAAGACTAGAGGGCATTCGCAGCTTTAAGGTGAGGGGGGCAAAGTCTAAAGGAGATGTGCGGGGCAAGTGTGTTACACAGAGGGGGGTGGGTGCCTGGAACTCGCTGCCAGGGGTGGTGGTGGAGGCAGATACGATAGTGGTTGTTGGACAGGCGCGTGGATAAGCAGGGAACGGAGAGACACGGGATATCGTGCAGGCAGAAATGTGTTTAACAGCATCATATTCAGCATTATGGGCTGAAGGGCCTGTTCCTGGGATGTACCAGAAGGAACTGCAGATGCTGGAAAAATTGAAGGTAGACAAAAATGCTGGAGAAACTCAGCGGGTGGGGCAGCATCTATGGAGCGAAGGAATAGGCGACGTTTCGGGTCGAGACCCTTCTTCAGACTGATGTGGGGGGGGTGAAAGTGTGACAGGGAGGCTTTGTGGGGGGGGTTTAGGACTGGGCCAGTAGGTGGGGGGAGTGAGCTGGGGTAAGTGTTCAGGAGAGGATGGATCAGAGAGATGGGGAAGATACAAGGTTGTGGTAAGTAAGAGGGATGTGATGTGGATTAAGATGCAAGTGTGTGAGCTGAGCCTGAGGGAGTGAGTGAGGGAGATATCGTCTGGTCTTTGCAGTCTCCCACATTAGTCAGGCAGCATCACTGCATACTAACGGAGATTACGATAAGAGGGGGCAAGTCGGCTTATCTTGGCTTTTAAAAAAGAATAAATGGTGTATTTGACAAAGCCGTGTCTGGACAGCTTTGATGATTTGCTGGCTGTATCATTTCTATTCAGTTTGCGATCCCCGTTCACTATCAGGAGTTCGGCACTGCATCGTAGATTCCTCATTCATACTCAAATATATTACAACTGCAGTTATTGTTTGTTGAAATCAATACAGGAAAATAGCCAGTGCTGCTGCAAGAATCACAGGGTCTCTGTGTAGAACTTGTTGTAACTTCCCACTGAACCTGTCCCCTCCCTGAGACGTTGCCTTGTGTCCCCCTCACTGGACACTCACTCCCTCCCCTCCGGGCTAGATGCAGGAAAAATATTCCCCATGGTGGGGGAGTCCAGAACCAGGGGCCACAGTTTAAGAATAAGGGGTCGGCCATTTAGGACTGAGATGAGGAAAAACATTTTTACCCAGAGAGTTGTGAATCTGTGGAATTCTCTGCCACTGAAGGCAGTGGAGGCCGATTCACTGGATGTTTTCAAGAGAGAGTTAGATTTAGCTCTTAGGGCTAACGGAATCAAGGGATATGGGGAGAAGGCAGGAACGGGGTACTGATTGTGGATGATCAGCCATGATCATATTCAATGGCGGTGCTGTCCCGAAGGGCTGAATGGCCTCTACTCCTGCGCCTATTGTCTATGTTTCTCTGATTACCCACTCCTCATTCTCTGTCCCGTGCAGACAAGTCTAATTGGAGGTTGGAGGACATACTGTATGTGGACTCTTGTATATCGGTGAGACCAAACGTAGGCTGGGCGATCGTTTCACTGATCAGGTAGTTTCACGCTCAGCCCGTGTGAACCTACCTGACCTCCCGGTTGCTGGACACTTGAACTCCCCCTCCCATTCCCACACTGACCTCTCTGTCCTGGATCTCCTCCACTGTCAGAGTGGGGTCAAATGCAAATTGGAGGAACAGCACCTCATATTTGGCTTGGGCAACTTACACCCCAGCGGTATGAACATTGATTTATCCAACTTGCAGTAACCCCAGCATTCCCTCCCCCCCACCCAACTCGCACCAGCTTCTCGTTCTCACCCAGCCCACAGCTAGCAATGGCCCGTTTCCTTTATTATTGTTACTATTTTGTATCTTTCATTCATCTGTTCTATATCTCTCTACACCATGGTCTATATCTCAGATTCAGATTCAGATTCAGATTCAGATTCAATTTTAATTGTCATTGTCAGTGTACAGTACAGAGACAACGAAATGCATTTAGCATCTCCATTGAAAAGCGACATAGCAAATGATTTTAATAAATAATAATAGGTGGCCGGGGGGGTGGTGATTGGCAGTCACCGAGGTACGTTGTTGAGTAGAGTGACAGCCGCCGGAAAGAAGCTGTTCCTGGACCTGCTAAACAGTAAACAGTCCATGGTTGGGGTGAGAGCAGTCCTTGGCGATGCTGAGCGCCCTCCGCAGACAGCGCTTGCTTTGGACAGACTCAATGGAGGGGAGCGTGGAACCGGTGATGCGTTGGGCAATTTCTCTCGTTTCCTGTCCCGTGAGTTTTAGTCTGAAGAAGGGTCTCGACCCGAAACGTCACCCATTCCTTCTCTCTAGAGATGCTGCCTGACCCGCAGAATTACTCCAGCTTTTTGTGTCATATCCTCACAGCTTTCTGGTGCTCTACTGACACCTGGGAAGATCCTCATCCCAAACCCTCATTGTCCTCGTTGTCCAAAGCTTTGTCTATCACACACACCACACTCCCCATCATTGTAGATGTAGCCCAGTCCATCACACAGACCACACTCCCCACCATTGTAGATGTAGCCCAGTCCCACACACACCACACTCCCCACCATTTTAGATGTAGCCCAGTCCCACACACACCACACTCCCCACCATTGTAGATGTAGCCCAGTCCCACACACACCACACACCCCACCATTGTAGATGTAGCCCAGTCCCACACACACCACACTCCCCACCATTGTAGATGTAGCCCAGTCCCACACACACACCACACTCCCCACCATTGTAGATGTAGCCCAGTCCCACACACACCACACTCCCCACCATTGTAGATGTAGCCCAGTCCAAGACACACACCACACTCCCCACCATTGTAGATGTAGCCCAGTCCATCACACACCACACTCCCCACCATTGACTCCATCTACACTTCATGCTACCTCGGGAAGGCAGCTGACAGAATGACAGGTTACACAGAAAAGCTGGAGAAACTCAGCGGGTGCAGCAGCATCTATGGAGCGAAGGAAATAGGCAACGTTTCGGGCCGAAACCCTTCTTCAGGTGCACAGTAGAGAGCATGCTGACCGGTTGCATCGTGGCCTGGTTCAGCAACTTGAACGTCCAGGAGCGGAAAAGACTGCACAAAGTGGTGACCACTGCCCAGTCCATCACCGGCTCTGACCTCCCCACCATCGAAGGGATCTATCGCAGTGGCTGCCTCAAAAAGGCTGCCAGCATCATTAAGGACCCACATCATCCTGGCCACACACTCATCTCACCACTGCCATCAGGAAGAAGGTACAGGAGCCTGAAGACTGTAACGTCCA
This sequence comes from Leucoraja erinaceus, assembly GCF_028641065.1. NCBI lineage: Eukaryota > Metazoa > Chordata > Chondrichthyes > Rajiformes > Rajidae > Leucoraja > Leucoraja erinaceus. Next base: position 55,813,553 of record NC_073389.1, read on the forward strand.
GGTTCAGGAATAGCTCCTTCCCCACAGCCATCAGGCTATTAAACACTACAACAAATCAGGTATAACCATACAACAATTACAGCACAGAAACAGGCCATCTCGGCCCTACAAGTCCATGCCGAACAACCTTTTTTCCCCTTAGTCCCAGCTGCCCGCACTCATACCATTCCCTTCTCATCCATATGCCTATCCAATTTATTTTTAAATGATACCAACGAACCTGCCTCCACTACTTCCACTGTCCTCTTGTTTGAATCTTCCCTATTCTCAAAGGGAAAAGCTTGTCCACATCAGGTCTGAGCTCTGAACTGTAAAAGACTATATTATTATTAGTTATTTGCACTATATTCGTTATTTATGGAACTTTTTATGTTTTCCCCGTTTTATACAAAGTTTACATATTGTGTTGTGCTGCAGCAAGTGAGAATTACATTGTCCCGTCCAGGACATATAACAATAAAACACTCTTGACTCTAGTGACCATGCAACCCCATTCTCCTGCCTCCTCCCCATAACCTGACACCCGTACTAATCACAAATCTATCCATCTCTGCCTTAAATATATAACTACGTTCACATCCTTACAGTTGCCACGTGTGCTGAGGTACAGTGAACAGCTTTGTTACACACGATCCAATCAGCCCAGGTATACCATGTATAAATACAATCGTCAAACTCCAGTCCAACAGGTAGAGCAAAGGGGAAGATACAGAGTGCAGGATATAGTCTCAGCATTGTAGTGCATCAGTTCCACAGACAAAGTCCAATGTCCACAATGGGGTAGAGGTGAATCGGACAGCACCCTAGCTTATGGAAGGGCCATTCAGAAGCCTGATAACAGAGGGGAAGAAGCTGTTCCTGAGTCTGGTGGTGCGGGCTTTCAAGCTTCTGTACCTTCTGCCGGACGGGAGCGGGGAGAAGAAGGAATGACCGGGTGGGACAGGGACAAGTCTGTCATTCTGTCAGCTGGAAGTTTGTAGTGTTTAATAGCCTGATGGCTGTGGGGAAGGAGCTATTCCTGAACCTGGACGTTACAGTCTTCAGGCTCCTGTACCTTCTTCCTGATGGCAGTGGTGAGATGAGTGTGTGGCCAGGATGATGTGGGTCCTTAATGATGCTGGTTGCCTTTTTGAGGCAGCCACTGCGATAGATCCCTTCGACGGTGGGGAGATCAGAGCCGGTGATGGACTGGGCAGTGGTCACCACTTTGTGCAGTCTTTTCCGCTCCTGGACGTTCAAGTTGCTGAACCAGGCCACGATGCAACTGGTCAGCATGCTCTCTACTGTGCACCTGTAGAAGTTCAGGAGAACCCTCTTCGACATGATTGCCATGATTGAAAGATGGCGTAGACTCGATGGGCCGAATGGCTTAATTCTACTTCCGATCTTATATAAATATCACCTTGATAATGGGGTTGGTTTTCCTGAGGGATTGACTGTGAGTGAAGGGCTGAGCTGTAGACTTGGTAATCAGGATGACAGCGATATTCGATCAGTTCGTGCAGGGATCACTCTGCTAGTGGGCAATGGGCTTCCACCAACCTATACCGATGGAAAAGCTAAACAAAGGATCTCAGGTGTATTTCAGTGCAAGACACAGGGATCTTTTGTCTGCCTTTTCCCGCCCGAGAATTCTGCGAAACAGTAATTTGTCCTCAGATCGAATCCAGTTGCAGTAATGTAATCCGTTCTTTGTGCTGGGCAAGGAATTAGTCGCCAGTGTGGCAGCTTTTTGATGGAAAATAATGGCAAACTAGAATGATTTATTGCAGAAACAATGTTGGAAGGTGTACATCAATTGCACAATTATCTGGCACGGGAATCTGGAGCTCGGCATTTTGTTTTATCCTCAACCCATTATCCATGTGATCCTTTCAGCTTAACTGCTAACTCCTCAAAGACTGTGGGAATTGTGGTGAGGGACAATATCCCCACGGTGGCGCAGCGGGTAGAGCTGCTGCCTCACAGCGCCATGGACCCGGGTTCCATCCCGACTATGGGTGCCGTCTATACGGAGTTTGCACGTTCTCCCCGTCACCTGCGTGGGTTTTCTCCGGGCGCTCCGGTTTCCTCCCACACTCCAAAGACGTGCTGGTTTGTAGGTTAATCGGCTAAACTCCAGAGTGTACAAGCCCAGCCGCTCCTTTCTCATCAGACATACAGCGCGGAAACAGGCCTTTCGGCCCACCGAGTCCGTGCTGACCAACTATCCCCACACACTAACACTATCCCACACACACTAACACTATCCCACACACACTAGGGACAATTTTAGAATTTGTTACAAAAGCCAATTAATCTACATCCCGCAACACCAGGTTCAGCAACAGATACTTTCCTCCATTGTTTCGCAGTGCTGGCTGGATGGGCCGAATGGCCTGCTCCTGCACCTATTGTCTATTATCTAAATGGCGTACCCCTTATTCGTAAACTGTGGCCCCTGGTTCTGGACTCCCCCAACATGAGGAACATTTTTCCTGCATCTAGCCTGTCCAATCCTTTAAGACTTTTATATTTTTCTATAAGCTTCCCTCTCATCCTTCTAAATTCCAGTTGAAGGGGACTATTGAGCCGCACCTTCAGTGTGAGCCTCAGCTAATTGCCGTTGTGGTTCTCTAAAGGGCCTGTCCCACTTGGTAATTGTTTCACCGACTGCCGGCATCATATCAGTGTCGCTGAAAGATTTTGAACATTTCAAAATTTAGCGGCGCCAAAAAAGTGTTGTGACACTTGAAGAAACGCGGCGCGTCATTACGTCATCACGCCACGAATGTTTCGGTGACCTGATATACGTCAGTCAATGATGCCGGCAGTCGCTGAAAAAAATCTCCAAGTGGGACAGGCCCTTAGAAGTCTACACGCTGCCCGCACCTGGTGTGATGCTGCTGTCACTCATTCACCGTTCTCACTGCAACGTCCATATCAGTGGCGGACGTGTACCCTTGCTTGAATGCATCCTACAATTGGAATGGTCGACACAGCGGTAATACATAGAAACATAGACAACAGGTGCAGGAGTAGAGGCCATTCGGCCCTTCGAGCCAGCACCGCCATTGAATATGATCATGGCTGATCATCCAACTCAGTATCCCATCCCTGCCTTCTCTCCATACCCCCTGATCCCTTTAGACACAAGGGCCACATCTAACTCCCTCTTAAATATAGCCAATGAACTGTGTGGCCTCAACTACCTTCTTTGGCAGAGAATTCCACAGATTCACCACTCTCTGTGTGAAAAATGTTTTCTCATCTCAGTCCTAAAAGATTTCCTCCTTATCCTTAAACTGTGACCCCTCGTTCTGGACTTCCCCAACATCGGGAACAATCTTCCTGCATCTAGCCTGTCCAACCCCTTAAGAATTTTGTAAGTCTCTTATTACCCTGTGGACTAATGGCCAAGCACTGGGCTCTAATGGCACCTTGGCAGGTATGGCTCAAGTTATTCTTTGCCTCGTCGTTCGTTTAGAGAGGAGAGAGGAGAGAGGAGAGCACATTCCTTGAGTCCAAGGTAATTAAGGTGTGAGTGATGTATTGGGGGGGGGGAGGGGGGGAGGGGGGGAGGTGGGAGTGGGGGGGTGAACAGCAGCAGCCATATAAAGGTTTCTCTCTGCGTATTTTTTCATTACTGTTTGAAAGATAAAGCTACAACTGGAAATGACAGAAGGCATTTTAAACACAGACCCTGTGAGCTCGGCTCGACTCGACTGACACTAAACGGCCCTTTAACAATTGCCAACACCATTCCTTTGTTATTTGAAATGTTGCCTTGGGTGAGGAACCTTTGTTCCATGTAAAATTACTTCCCCAATTGCCGTCTTTAAAATTGTGCTTTACACTGAGAAGTATCTAATAGATTTTAAATTGGTATTTTGTGCTAATTCGGTGGTGTTATGTAGTGGCAACAGCAGACTGTACAGCACAATGTGCTGGGGTAACTCAGTGTGTGGGACCAGCCATGAGCTCGCTGATGTTCAAAAGGGATAGCAGCAGAATTAGGCCATTCAGCCCATCAAGTCTACTCCGCCATTCAATCACGGCTGTTCTATCTCTCCCTCCTAACCCCATTCTCCTACCTTCTCCCCATAACCCCTGACACCCGCACTAATCAAGAATCTATCTATCTCTGCCTTAAATATATCCACTGACTTGTGGCCTCCACAGCCGTCTGTGGCAAAGAATTCCACAGATTCACCACCCTCTGACTAAATAAATTCCTCCTCATCTCCTTCCTGAAAGAGCGCCCTTCAATTCTGAGTCTTTGCCCTCTGGTCCTAGACTCTCCCACTAGTGGAAACATCCTCCATATCCACTCTATCCAGGCCTTTCACTATTCTGTACGTTTCAATGAGGCCCCCTCATTCTTCTAAACTCCAACGAGTACAGGCCCAGTGCCGACAAACGCTCATCATAGGTTAACCCACTTATTCCTGGGATCATTCTTGTAAACTTGGTGGCAAAAACAGGAAAGTAGACTATTACCTTAATGGTGGCCGATTAGGAAAAGGGGAGATGCAACGAGACCTGGGTGTCATGGTACACCAGTCATTGAAGGTAGGCATGCAGGTGCAGCAGGCAGTGAAGAAAGCGAATGGTATGTTAGCATTCACACAAATGGATTTGAGTATAGGAGCAGGGAGGTTCTACTGCTCGTGTTTAAGAGGGAACTGCAGATGCTGGAGAATCGAAGGTTACACAGAAAAGCTGGAGAAACTCAGCGGGTGCAGCAGCATCTATGGAGCTACTGCTCAATTGGCGGACCAATTGAATAACTACTTTGGTTCCGTCTTCACTAAGGAAGACATAAATAATTTGCCGGAAATAGCAGGGGACTACGCGGGTCAAAGGAGTTGGAGGAATTGAGTGAAATCCAGGTTAGCCGGAAAGTGGTGTTGAATGGATTAATTGAATGGATTAAAGGCCGATAAATCCCCAGGGCCAGATAGGCTGCATCCCAGAGTACTTAAGGAAGTAGCTCCAGAAATAGTGGATGCATTAGTAATAATCTTTCAAAACTCTTTAGATTCTGGAGTAGTTCCTGAGGATTGGAGGGTAGCAAACGTAACCCCACTTTTTAAGAAGGGAGGGAGAGAGAAAACGGGGAATTACAGACCAGTTAGTCCAACATCGGTAGCGGGGAAACTGCTAGAGTCAGTTATTAAAGATGGGATAGCAGCACATTTGGAAAGTGGTGAAATCATTGGACAAAGTCAGCATGGATTTACGAAAGGTAAATCATGTCTGACGAATCTTATAGAATTTTTCGAGGATGTAACTAGTAGCGTGGATAGGGGAGAACCAGTGGATGTGGTGTATCTGGACTTCCAGAAGGCTTTCGACAAGGTCCCACATAAGAGATTAGTATACAAACTTAAAGTACACGGCATTGGGGGTTCAGTATTGATGTGGATAGAGAACTGGCTGGCAGACAGGAAGCAAAGAGTAGGATTTATTTACAATATATATTAATGATCTGGATGAGGGAATTGAAGGCAATATCTCCAAGTTTGCGGATGACACTAAGCTGGGGGGCAGTGTTAGCTGTGAGGAGGATGCTAGGAGACTGCAAGGTGACTTGGATAGGCTGGGTGAGTGGGCAAATGTTTGGCAGATGCAGTATAATGTGGATAAATGTGAGGTTATCCATTTTGGTGGCAAAAACAGGAAAGTAGATTATTATCTAAATGGTGGCCGACTAGGAAAAGGGGAGATGCAGCGAGACCTGGGTGTCATGGTACACCAGTCATTGAAAGTAGGCATGCAGGTGCAGCGAATGGTATGTTAGCTTTCATAGCAAAAGGATTTGAGTATAGGAGCAGGGAGGTTCTACTGCAGTTGTACAGGGTCTTGGTGAGACCACACCTGGAGTATTGCGTACATTTTTGGTCTCCAAATCTGAGGAAGGACATTATTGCCATAGAGGGAGTGCAGAGAAGGTTCACCAGACTGATTCCTGGGATGTCAGGACTGTCTTATGAAGAAAGATTGGATGGACTTGGTTTATACTCTCTAGAATTTAGGAGATTGAGAGGGGATCTTATAGAAACTTACAAAATTCTTAAGGGGTTGGACAGGCTAGATGCAGGAAGATTGCTCCCGATGTTGGGGAAGTCCAGGACAAGGGGTCACAGCTTAAGGATAAGGGGGAAATCCTTTAAAACCGAGATGAGAAGAACTTTTTTTTCACACAGAGAGTGGTGAATCTCTGGAACTCTCTGCCGCAGAGGGTAGTCGAGGCCAGTTCATTGGCTATATTTAAGAGGGAGTTAGATGTGGCCCTTGTGGCTAAGGGGATCAGAGGGTATGGAGAGAAGGCAGGTACGGGATACTGAGTTGGATGATCAGCCATGATCATATTGAATGGCGGTGCAGGCTCGAAGGGCCGAATGGCCTACTCCTGCACCTAATTTCTATGTTTCTATGTTTACTGCAGTTGTACAGGGTCTTGGTGAGACCACACCTGGCGTATTGCGTACAGTTTTGGTCTCCTAATCTGAGGGAGTACAGAGAAGTTTCACCAGTTGATTCCTGGGATGGTGGGACTTTCATATGAAGAAAGACTGGATAGACTTGGCTTGTACTCGCTAGAATTTAGAAGATTGAGGGGGGATCTTATAGAAACTTACAAAATTCTTAAGGGGTTGGACAGGCTAGATGCAGAAAGATTGTTCCCGATGTCCAGAACAAAGGGTCACAGTTTAAGGATAAGGGGGAACTCTTTTAGGACCGACAGATAGTGGTGAATCTCTGGAATTCTCTGCCACAGAAGGTAGTTGAGGCCAGATCATTGGCTATATTTAAGAGGGAGGTAGATGTGGCCCTTGTGGCTAAAGGGATCAGGAGGTATGGAGAGAAGGCAGGTACAGGATACTGAGTTGGATGATCAGCCATGATCATACTGAATGGCGGTGCTGGCTTGAAGGGCCGAATGGCTACTCCTGCACCTAATTTCTATGTTTCTATGCTAAACCTCCTGTGGGCCCACTCCAGAGCCAGCACATCCTTCCTCAGATATGGTGCCCAAAACTACTCACAGTTACTCCAAATGTGGCCTGACCAGCGCCTTATAGAACCTCAGCATTACATCCCTGTTTTTGTAGACAAGCCGTCTCAAAATAAATGGCAGCATTGAGTTTGCCTTTGTGTGGATCGGCCCCAGTTTGCATCTCGGGGCCTTGCCCCTGCCCCAGAGCCCACGTCTAGTTTAGCTTAGTGATACAACGCAGAAACAGGCCCTTCGGCCCACTGAGTCTGCAATGACCAGCGATCCCCGCACACTAACACTATCCTACACACACAATTTACATTTACACCAAGCCAATCTATCTACAAACCTGTACGTCTTTGGAGCGTGGGAGGAAACCGGAGCACCCGGAGAAAACCCACGCAGGTCACGGGGAGAACGTACAAACTCCGTACAGGCAGCACCCGTGGTCGGGATGGAACCCGGGTCTCTGGCGCTGAGAGGCAGCAGCTCTACCCGCTGCGTGGTCCCACATAGACCCACAAATAGGTCAATGAATCTCCTGGCTACGTGTATGAAACTCAACACGTTCTACCTGTCACTGACTCCAGACACAAACATCCTTCACTGTGAACAATAGTCTTCACCCAGAAGACAGTTAGAATTGTCAATTTATAGTTTGGGAACGCAGGTTCGAGGCTATATTTATGTGGCACGAGGGTTTAAGGCCTACACCTTGGTGCCTCATTTATTACAAAATGATGAATTAGCATTAAATTGCATATGATTTAGCAAAGCTATGATTGTGCGCTAGAGCTATTCAGTTGGAAGCAAGATATGTATGAAAATGCCTGCAATCCGCAAATTAATGTGCGATTTCCTCTGCTCCACTTATCACTGTCACCTTGCCGTGACTGATGCAGGTAATTGTGCCTGGCCTGGGGCGACAGGCAGCTGGGAAACCTCATTGAAACTTCCCCAACAGTGAAAGGCCTGGATAGAGTGGATGTGGAGAGGATGTTTCCACTAGTGGGAGAGTCTAGGACCAGAGGGCACAGCCTCAGAATTAAAGGACGTTCCTTTAGGAAGGAGATGAGGAGGAATTTCCTTAGTCGGGGGGGGGGGGGGGGGGGAATCTGTGGAATTCTTTGCCAAAGACGGCTGTGGAGGCCACAAGTCAGTGGATATTTTTAAGGCAGAGATAGATAGATTCTTGATTAGTACGGGTGTCAGAGGTTATGAGGGAGAAAGCAGGAGGGAGAGATAGATCAGCCACGATTGAATGGCGCAGTAGACTTGATGGGCCGAATGGCCTAATTCTGCTGCTATCACTTATGAACGTGAGCTGTGGTGAGGCCCCACCCTGCACTCACCCAGCAGCCAGACCAGTGCTTCAACTCCACTGCTCACTTTCACCCCACATCACAAAACATGCACTTTGTAGGCTCATGGGCCTCTGTGAATTGCCCCTGGAGTGTAGTATCTGGGGAGAGGTCATGTTCATACGCTGTCAGAGCAGAATTAGGCCATTCGGCCCATCAAGTCTACACCACCATTCAATCATGGCTGATCTATCTCTCCCTCCTAACCCCATTCTCCTGCCTTCTCCCCATAACCCCTGACACCCGCACTAATCAAGAATCTATCTATCTCTGTCTTAAAAATATCCACTGACTTGTGGCCTCCACAGCCGTCTGTGACAAAGAATCCCACAGATTCACCACCCTCTGGCTAAAGAAATTCCTCCTCATCTCCTTCCTAAAAGAACGTCCTTCAATTCTGAGGCTGTGACCTCAACCACAATCTAACGAGTCTCTACTGTGCACCTGTAGAAGTACAAGAGAATCCTCACAGACATACCGACTCTCCGTAATCTGCTCAGGAAGTAGAGGTACTGATGGATAGGAAAGGATAGGCAAGGTTTCATGGGATATGGGCCCAGAGCAGGCCCTTGTGTTTCCATTCACTGGGGGTGAAGGTGTTGCTCAGACGTGAGACCAGTTGGTGTCGAGTTGGGAAAAGGGGAAGTACAACGGGATCTGGGGGTCCTTGTTCATCAGTCTATGAAAGTAAGCATGCAGGTACAGCAGGCAGTGAAGAAAGCCAATGGCATGTTGGCCTTTATAACAAGAGGAGTTGAGTATAGGAGCAAAGAGGTCCTTCTGCAGTTGTACAGTGCCCTAGTGAGACCACACCTGGAGTATTGTGTGCAGTTTTGGTCCCCTAATTTGAGGAAGGACATTCTTGCTATTGAGATTCAAGATTCAAGATTCAATTTAATTGTCATTTGGACCCCTTAAGGTCCAAACGAAATGCTGTTTCTGCAGCCATACATTACAAACAAATAGACCCAAGACACAACATAATTTACATAAACATCCATCACATTGCTGTGATGGAAGGCCAAAAAAAAATTATCTCTCCACTGCACTAACTGAGGGAGTGCAGCGTAGGTTCACCAGGTTAATTCCCGGGATGGCGGGACTGTCATATGCTGAGAGAATGGAGTAGCTGGGCTTGTACACTCTGGAGTTTAGAAGGATGAGAGGATATCTTATTGAAACATATAAGATCATTAAGGGTTTGGACACGCTAGAGGCAGGAAACATGTTCCCGATGTTGGGGGAGTCCAGAACCAGGGGCCACACAGTTTAAGAATAAGGGGTCGGCCATTTTGAACAGAGACGAGGAAACACTTTTTCACACAGAGAGTTGTGAGTCTGTGGAATTCTCTGCCTCAAAGGCAGTGTTCTCTGGATACTTTCAAGAGAGAGCTAGATAGGGCTCTTAAAGATAGTGGAGTCAGGGGATATGGGGTGAAGGCAGGAACGGGGTACTGATTGGGGATGATCAGCCATGATCATATTGAATGGCGGTGCAGGCTGGAAGGGCCGAATGGCCTACTCCTGCACCTATTGTGTATTGTGTATGACGTGCGTTGATCGTGCAGCAGTCCAAGCGAGGGGGCAGTGTCATGGCCCCCACGCAAGCTGCCGTTAAACAGCTGCTTGTGGCAACTTGCAGGATTGTTTGGAGAACGCTCCCTCCCCTGTCTAACTGTCCTCCCACAATGATCCCCCCACGCACAGAGACCAGTTGCCGTGGAGATGCCGGCCAGGGGAGGGCACCGCAACGCCCATTAGAGAGCGGCAGAGTGTGGGAGTGTTGGTGGAGGCAGCAGTCTGGGCACAACCAACAGAACCGTCACAGTGGCTCCACGCCCAGTTACACGCTGCACTGCCAAGAGGCAAGTCTTGTAATGTCATCTCTCCCACACAGAACAACCACATACTTACTGGATAAAGCACAACACAATATGTAAACATAGTACACTGTACACAATATAATACACCAGAAAAGGTCAGTATGTGTATATGTACATATACTCACATGTACATACATGTACACACACACACACACACATATACATATATATACATATATATACACATATACACACACACACACACACACACACACACACATCTACACACACACACACACACACTCACACACATACACACACACACACATATACACACACACACACACACACATCTACACACACATCTACACACACACACACACACACACACATATACACACACACACACACACACACACACACACACACACACACACACACACACACACACACACACACACATACACACACACACACACATATACACACACACACACACACACACACACACACACACACACACACACACACACACACATACATATACACACACACACACACACACACACACACACACACACACACACACACACACACACACACACACATATACACACACACACATACACACACATACACACACACACACATACACACACACACACACACACACACACACACACACACACATAAAAACAAACAATAATAGTGCAAAAAGACAAAACCAACGTCCCCAAGTCATAGAAACATAGAACTAGAGAAAATATGGGTAGGAGTAGGCCATTCGGCCCTTCGAGTCAGCACCGCCATTCAATATGATCATAAGTTCGTAAGTCACAAGAGCAGATTTAGGCCATTCGGCCCATCGAGTCTACTCCGCCATTTGATCATGACTGATCTATCTTTCCCTCTCAACCCTATTCACCTGCCTTCTCCCCATAACTTTTGAAACCTTTATTATTCACAACCTTGCCAATCTTTAGACTTTAGAGACTTTAGAGGCCATTCGGCCCATCGAGTCCGCGCCGACAAAGCTATCCCCGCACACTAACACTACCTCACACACACCAGGGCCAATTTTACAATTTTCATGGCTGATCATCCACAATCAGTACCCCGTTCCTGCTTTCTCCCCATATCCCTTGATTCCGTTAGCCCTAAGAGCTAAATGTTGGAAACATCCAGTGAATTGGCCTCTGTGGCAGAGAATTCCACATTCACAACTCTCTGGGTGAAAAGGGAGTCTATGTAGTTCAGAGCTTATTTGGGGGATGTAGTGTTTAAAGTCTAGAATATAGAGACAAAACGCTGGAGTAACTCAGCGGGACAGGCAGCATCTGTGGAGAGAAGGAATGGGCGATGTTTCGGGTCGAGACCCTTCTGTCTTTAATAGCCTGATGGCTGTGGGGAAGCAGCTGTTCCTGAACCTGGACGTTAGTTTTCAGGCTCCTGTACCTTCTTCCCGATGGCAGAGGAATTTTCTCCAGTATATCTACAATGTTCTCCCAAACTGCCATGGTTCAACACACTGCTGATACATATAGAAAATACATGCAGGAGTAGGCCATTCGGCCCTTCGAGCCAGACTGCATGTCAACTCCCATGATTGGAGTGTGATCGGATTAGCGGTGGGTTGATTGTCAGAGCTCCAGTTTGCCTGTTTCCCCGGCATCCGGCAATTAGTTAGAATTTAATGGAATTGTCTTTGTGAATGAAACAAGCATGGACATGGTGTTTAAGAAGAAACTGCAGATGCTGGAAAAATCGAAGGTAGACAAAAATGCTGGAGAAACTCAGCGGGTGCAGCAGCATCTATGGAGCGAAGGAAATAGGCAACGTTTCGGGCCGAAACCCTTCTTCAGACTGATAGGGGTGGGGAGGAGAAGGAAGGAAAAAGGGAGGAGGAGGAGCCCGAGGGCGGGGGGATGGGAGGAGACAGCTCGAGGGTTAAGGAAGGGGAGGAGACAGCAAGGGCTAGCAAAAGTGGGAGAATTCAATATTCATGCCAACCGGACGCAAGCAACCCAGGCAGAATATGAGGTGCTGTTCCTCCAATTTCCGGTGTTGCTCACTCTGGAAATGGAGGAGACCCAGGACAGAGAGGTCGGATTGGGAATGGGAGGGGGAGTTGAAGTGCTGAGCCACCGGGAGGTCAGGTAGGTTATTGCGGACTGAGCGGAGGTGTTCGGCGAAACGATCGCCCAACCTGGTGTTGTCAACGTTCTTCTGTCAGACAGCATCTTCTTCAATAGTTTCATAAAGGACTAAACACCAAATGTCACTGGAGTTAGATGGGAGTTAAAGGGATGAATTTACAGTAAACCCAGATGGGATTTACACATCTCTACAGTATGTGACTGTACTTCTGCAGTTGTACAGAGCCCTAGTGAGACCACACCTGGAGTATTGTGTGCAGTTTACGTCTCCAAATTTGAGGAAGGACATTTTGGTCCGCATTAACCAACCTGATCTCCCGGTGGCTCAGCACTTCAACTCCCTCTCCCATTCCAAGTCTGACCTTTCTGTCCTGGGCCTCCTCCACGGCCAGAGTGAGTCCCACCGCAAATTGGAGGAGCAGCTCCTCATATTCCGCTTGGGCAGTCTGCACCCCAGCGGCATAAACATTGAATTCTCCAATTTCCGGTAGCCCTTGCTGTCTCCTCCCCTTCTCAGCTCTCCCTCAGCCCTCGGGCTCCTCCTCTTCCTTTCTCCTTTCTTCTCCCTACCCCCACCCTACATCAGTCTGAAGAAGGGTTTCGGCCCGAAACGTCGCCTATTTCCTTCGCTCCATAGATGCTGCTGCACCCGCTGAGTTTCTCCAGCATTTTTGTCTACCTTTGAGGAAGGACATTCTTGCTATTGAGGGAGTTCACCAGGTTAATTCCCGGGATGGCGGGACTGTCATATGCTGAGAGAATGGAGCGGCTGGGCTTGTACACTCTGGAGTTTAGAAATCTTATTGAAACATATGAGATTATAAAGTGTTTGGGCACGCTAGAGGCAGGAAACATGTTCCCGATGTTGGGGAATCCAGAACCAGGGGCCACACAGTTTAAGAATAAGGGGTAGGCCATTTAGAACGGAGACGAGGAAACACTTTTTCACAAATAGAGTTGTGAGTCTGTGGAATTCTCTGCCTCAGAGGGCGGTGGATGCCAGTTCTCTGGATACTTTCAAGAGAGAGCTAGATAGGGCTCTTAAAGATAGCGGAGTCAGGGGATATGGGGAGAAGGCAGGAACGGGGTACTGATTGGGGATGATCACATTGATTGGCGGTGCTGGCTCGAAGGGCTGAATGGCCTACTCCTGCACCTGTTGTCTATTGTCTTTGCAATTCAAACCAGCATGGGCATGGGGTTGTCAACGTTCTCCTGTCAGACAGCAGCTTCTTCAATCGTTTAAAAAAAGACTAACATGGAATGTCACTGAAGGTAGATGAGAGATAAAGGGATGAATTTACATTAAACCCAGATGGGATTTACACATCTCTACAGTATGTGACTGAACTTAACTAAGGAGTCATCAATAATCACTCAATTAGTAACAGTAGTGATGGGGATTTTCATACAGGTCGTGAGCTGCAGGCCACAGAGTGGAACTCACGCACGCAGGCCTCAGTGTGGAGATGGACACAGGCCTGAGTGTGGAGCTGGACACAGGCCTGAGTGTGGAGCTGGACACAGGCCTGAGTGTGGAGCTGGACACTGGCCTGAGTGTGGAGATGGACACAGGCCTGAGTGTGGAGCTGGACGTAGGCCTGAGTGTGGAGCTGGACACAGTGTGGAGCTGGACACTGGCCTGAGTGTGGAGCTGGACACAGGCTGGACTAGGGTGGCCAACTTTCTCACTCCCAAATAAGGGACAAAAGTTCAAAATACGGGACAAATTCCCGACGGCAATTCATTGACGGACTGGGCGGTGTCTGGGTGAATGATGAGTTGGGCCCGGGTGCTGGACTGTACACAAAGCCCAGCCGGCGGGGTCAGCTGAGGGGTTTTGGCCCGGGGGCCGCGGGCAAAGTCCAGCGCCACGTGAAACTCATGAACCGATGATCGGCCGTGAGAAGGAGGGGTGGTGGTGGTGGTGTCGGTGGTCAGCGAAGGTCCGAAGGTCGGACAGCTGGCCGGGCTGCCGACCGACCGACGGGGCTACGGGCGAGGCTCTGCTGCTGCACTCCACGGGCTGCACTACGTCGGGACGGGTGAGGCGGGGGCCGGACGACCCGACAGCCCCCTCGACCCGAGTAGTAGCGGTCAAAACCAATTTAGCCCAATATACGGGATGTCCCGGCTAATACGGGGCAGCGTAGATCTGCAACAAAACCGTACACTGGCTACAGGCGGCAGGAAGGTTCCGCGGGTAGATGCAGAGAGCCAGATGGCTGGTGTGACCATCTGCTGTGTGCATCTCGCCAGCACGCTGCAGCTTTTTACTTCCAGGGTTATTCAATTAATTGAATGTGCGTTCCCTGCTGCCTGAGCTGGGTGTGAGTCGGAATCTGCTCAACCTTCCTCCAGCTTGTGGTCACATAATGACTGTGTTACCGTGCCAAGGAACGGCACCCAGGGCCCGGCTAATCTGCCTGCTAGTGCCAGTGAAGGTCCGTCAGCTTACACCAGGCAGTCTCCCCCCCCCTCACCCCCCGCACCATCTCTCTCCCCGACTCCCCCACCCCCGTCAGCTCACACTCACATCGTTGGTTGTGAACCCTCTCTGTGCACAATCAGTCTCCACCTCACACTTCAGCGAATAGTTAAGGGTTTGGACACACTGGAGGCAGGAAACATGTTCCCGATGTTGGGGGAGTCCAGAACCAGGGGCCACACAGTTTAAGAATAAGGGGTAAGCCATTTAGAACGGAGACGAGGAAACACTTTTTCTCACAGAGAGTTGTGAGTCTGTGGAATTCTCTGCCTCAGAGGGCAGTGGAGGCGGGTTCTCTGGATACTTTCAAGAGAGAGCTAGATAGAGCTCTTAAAAATAGTGGAGTCAGGGGATATGGGGAGAAGGCAGGAACGGGGTACTGATTGCAGATGATCAGCCATGATCACATTGAATGGTGGTGCTGGCTCGAAGGGCCGAATGGCCTACTCCTGCACCTGTTGTCTATTGAATGCCGCTTTAAACACACCCTGGCGTGTGCTGCAGGTGGCCAAAGGTGCTATAGAAATGCACATTGCTTCTCTCTGGTGATTTGATCTCAATCTTCCAGGTGGGACGTAGACAAAAACACTGGAGAAACTCAGCGGGCGAGGCAGCATCTATGGAGTGAAGGAATAGGTGACGTTTCGGGTCGAGACCCTTCTTCAGACGCGGGTGGGAAGCAGGAGGAGAGGAGATGGTTTTATGCCACAACTTCTTGTTTTGGGGCTTAAAGCATGTTTAGTTGTTAGTTTTGGAGATACAGTGGGAAATTTATTTTTATGATACTTGACTGTAAGGAAAATTCATTTTGTTGTCTCTAATATGAGATAATGACAATAAATTGAATACAAAAAAAAAAGAAACAGGCCCTTCGGCCCACCGAGTCCGTGCCGACCAGCGATCCCCACACACGCACACTGTCCTACACACACTGGGGACAATTCACATTAATACCAAGCTAATTTACCTACAAACCTCTTTGGAATGATTCAAGATTCAAGATTCAAGAGTTTATTGTCATGTGCCCAGATAGGACAATGAAATTCTTGCACAACAGAATATAGTAGGCATGAATACAGAACAGATCAGTGTGTCCATTGAATATATATATACACATATAAAGTGCAATGGGCTATTAATGATCAGAGTTTTGTTTGAGTTGAGTTTAATAGCCTGATGGCTGTGGGGAAGTAGCTATTCCTGAACCTGGTTGCTGCAGTCTTCAGGCTCCTGTACCTTCTACCTGAAGGTAACAGGGAGATGAGTGTGTGGCCAGGATGGTGTGTGGGTCTTTGATGATACTGCCAGCCTTTTTTGAGGCAGCGACTGCGATAGATCCCCTCGATGGACGGGAGGTCAGAGCCGATGATGGACTGGGCAGTGTTTACAACTTTTTGTAGTCTTTTCAATGAGGGGGCACCTCATTGAAACGTACAGAACAGTGAAAGGCCTGGATAGAGTGGATGTGGAGAGGATGTTTCCACTAGTGGGAGAGTCTCGGACCAGAGGTCACAGTAGGCTGTGGGCTGAGGAGCTTTATTGTTCAGGCTCGTCAGAGGTCAGAGCCGATGATGGACTGGGCAGTGTTTACAACTTTTTGTAGTTTTATTCCGCTCCTGGGTGCTCAAGTTGCCGAACCAAGCCACGATGCAACCGGTCAGCATGCTCTCTACTGTACACCTGTAGAAGTGTGGGAGGAAACCGGAGCACCTGGAGAAAACCCACGCAGTTCACAGGGAGAAGGCACGAACTCCATACAGACAGCGCCCGTAGTCAGGATTGAACCCGGGTCTCTAGCGCTGTGAGGCAGCAGCTCTACCCGCTGCGCCACTGTGCCGCCCATAGAGGAGGGTATTGAAATAGAGTGAGGAGGAAGTTGTCAGAAACGCAGGCAGGCTGGAGCGGGGCACGGGGGAGCGGCATGAATGAATTGTCTTTTTCACGGAGATAGCGGGCACTCAGAGACAAACAGGATGAATGTTGCGTGGTTTCCACACAGAGGGCGGTGGGCGTATGGGACCAGCTGCCAGAGGAGGGAGTTGAGGCGGCTACAATTACAATGTTTAACAGACATTTAGACATGGGGCATGAAGTGTTTGAAGGGACGTGGGCATGTGTGACGAGCTCAGGTGGGCATTGGGTTGGCATTGATGGATGGATGGGCCCACGCTAGGATTCCAGTTGGCGCTACGGCACGATGCAACAATGGAGCAGGCAGAACGCCAGGTTACATTGCTGTCTCCAGATCCCTTGGTATTATCAGAGGGCGGTGAATCTGACGGCTGTGGAGGCCACAAGTCAGTGGATATTTTTAAGGCAGAGATAGATAGATTCTTGATTAGTGCGGGTGTCAGACGTTATGGGGAGAAGGCAGGAGAATGGGGTTAGGAGGGAGAGATAGATCAGCCATGATTGAATGGCGGAGTGGACTTGATGGGCTGATGGGTTGGGGCGGTGGGTTGCAACGGTGGGTTGCAGTGGTGGGTTGCAGTGGTGGGTTGCAGTGGTGGGTTGCAACGGTGGGCTGTAGCAGTGCAGATGTTTCTGCTATTCCAGCTGTTGCCTGCTGCTTGTGAATGTTAAGCCCACGTGAGCTGTTAGCTGATACTGTCTCAGAGTGGCGCATCAATAATCCCAGTGTAATGGCAACAGCAGCAGACTGGTCCCAACGCCAGCCAGCCCTTCACTGTACATAGTGCAGAACACATCACTGCTCTTTCTAATGCCACCACGTTAGATAAGGATCCACACCAAAGGTTGGCAGATCAGAATGCCGGGCGTGCTGGGCTTTATGTGTGAGGGTGAGAAGGAGCTGTTCTGTGTCGAGCTGTCAGTCTCTCCCTGGAGCTGGGCCTTGGTCAAAGAGTGGGTCACTCGATCCACATCAATTCCGCAGATAATCATCCCGGTCTCTGTCCCTGGACACCGGACACTGGACACCGAACACTGGACACCGGACATGGACACTGTGACACTGGACACTGGACACCAGACACTGGACACCGGACACTGGACATGGACACTGGACACCGGACACCGGACCTGGACACTGGACACTGGACACCGGACACCGGACACCGGACACTGGACATGGACACTGGACACTGGACACCAGACACTGGACACCGGACACTGGACACCGGACACTGGACACCGGACACTGGACACCGGACATGGACACTGGACACCGGACACTGGACATGGACACTGTGACACCGGACACTGGACACCGGACATGGACACCCGGACATGGACACCGGACATGGACACTGGACACCGGACACTGGACATGGACACTGTGACACCGGACACTGGACACCGGACATGGACACCGGACATGGACACTGGATACCGGACACTGGACATGGACACTGGACACCGGACACTGGACACCGGACACTGGACACCGGACATGGACACCGGACATGGACACTGGATACCGGACACTGGACACCGGACACTGGACACCGGACACTGGACACACGGACATGGACACTGGATACCGGACACTGGACATGGACACTGTGACACCGGACACTGGACACCGGACATGGACACCGGATACTGGACACCAGACACTGGACACTGGACATGGACACTGTGACACCGGACACCGGACACCGGATACTGGACACCGGACACTGGACACTGGACACCGACATGGACACTGGACACTGGACACCAGACACTGGACATGGACACTGTGACACCGGACACTGGACACCGGACATGGACACCGGACATGGACACTGGATACCGGACACTGGACATGGACACTGTGACACCGGACACTGGACACCGGATACTGGACACCGGACACCGGACACTGGACACCGGACACTGTGACACCGGATACTGGACACCGGATACTGGACACCGGACATGGACACCGGACATGGACACTGTGACACTGGACACTGGACATGGACACTGTGACACCGGACACTGGACACCGGATACTGGACACCGGACACCGGACACTGGACACCGGACACCGGACACCGGACACTGGACACCGGACACCGGACACTGGACACCGGACACCGGACACCGGACACCGGACACTGGACACTGGACACCGGATACTGGACACTGGACACTGGACACCGGCCTCAGCACCGGGCCACGGGCCCACCAGGCTGGACACGACACCGGACACTGGACAGTGGACACCGGCCTCAGGACACTGGGCACAGCGACCACCAGGCTGGACACCACTGGACACTGGACACTGGACACCGGACATCGAAGCTGTGACACTGGACACTGGACATGGACACTGTGACACTGGACACCGGATACTGGACACCGGACACTGGACACCGGACACCGGACATCGGACACTGGACACCGGACACTGGACATCGGACACCGGACACTAGACATCGGACACCGGACACTGGACACTGGACACCGGACACCGGACATTGGCCAGCGTAGCGGGAGCAGTGCGGTGCATCAGTCCGCAGATGAAGAGTGGGAACCGAAGGTGTAGGTGGCGCAGCGGGTAGAGCTGCTGCCTCACAGCGCTAGAGACCCGGGTTCGATCCCGACTACGGGCGCTGTCTGTACGGAGTTTGCACGTTCTCCCCGTGACCGCGTGTGTTTTCTCCGAGATCTTCGGTTTCTTCCCACAATCAATCAATCAGATGTATTCATCACATGCACATATAAGTGCAGTGAAATGAATTTACCAGCAGCAGTACAATCAAAAAGAACACACAATACACAATAGACTTTTAACACAAACATCCACCACAGAATTCTTCACTGTGATGGAAGGCACAAAGTACAGTCAGTCCTCCTCCTTGTTCACCCGCAGTCGGGGTCATGAACCCCCTGTAGTCGCCACTGCGGGCGGCCAGATGTACAGGCCCTCTCGTCTGGACGGTAAATCCTGCATCCGTGCTACCCTCAGACCGCAGACCACGGCTTCAGGATGTTGTAGACTCCCAATGACGTACAGGTTGATTGGCTTGGTGTAAATGTAAACATTGACCCAAGTGTGTAGGATAGTGTTAGTGTGCGGGGACCGCTGGTCGGTGCCGACTCTGTGGGATGAAGGGCCTGTTTCCGCGCTGAATCTCTAAATGTAAACATAAACAAACGGTAAATGTGAGTTGAATTTCAGGTAGAAAGCAGAATATTGCTTGGCTAATCTTCTGGAATCTATTGAGGATGTAACAAGTAGAATGGATAAGGGAGAACCAGTGCATGTGGTGTATCTGGACTTTCACAAAGCCTTTGACAAGGTCCCACACAAGAGATTAGTGTGCAAAATTAGAGCACATGGTATTGGGGGTCGGGTATTGACATGGATAGAGAACTGGCTGGCAGACAGGAAGCAAAGAGTAGGGATTAACGGGTCCTTTTCAGAATGGCAGGAAGTGACTAGTGGGGTGCCGCAAGGCTCGGTGCTGGGACCCCAGTTATTTACAATACGATTTAGACGAGGGAATTAAATGTGACTTCTCCAAGTTTGCGGATGACACAAAGCTGGGTGGCAGTGTGAGCTGCGAGGAGGATGCTATGATGTTGCAGGGTGACTTGGACATGTTAGGTGAGTGAGGTTATTATCTGAATGGTGTGAGATTAGGAGAAGGGGAGGTGCAGCGAGACCTGGGTGTCCTTGTACATCAGTCACTGAAAGTAAGCATGTACGTACATGAGGCAGTGAAGAAAGCTGATGGCATGTTGGCCTTCATTGCGAGAGGATTTGAGTTTAGGACCAAGGAGGTCCTACTGCAGTTGTACAGGGCCCTGGTGAGACCGCACCTGGAGCATTGTGTGCAGTTTTGGTCTCCTAATTTGAGGAAGGACATTCTTGCTATTGAGGGAGTGCAGCGTAGGTTCACCAGGTGTCAGAGGTTATGGGGAGAAGGCAGGAGAAAGGGGTTAGGAGCGAGAGATAGATCAGCCGTGATTGAATGTCAGAGTAGACTTGATGGGCCGAATGGCCTAATTCTACCATCTCATGATCTCATGGACGGTAAAGGGCGTGTCCCACTTACGCACCATTTTCGCCGACTGCCGGCACCCGTCATAGTCGCAGCAGGTGGCCGAATATTTTCAACGTGTTGCAAATCCAGCGGCGACCAGAACAAGGTACGACTCTTTGGGCGACTACTCACGACCGTACAGGCTTCACCCCGCGACATGTCGCCTGTACGGTCGTGAGTCGTCTCCTCAGTCGCCCAAAGGGTCGTAGCGTCTTTCTGGTCGCCGCTGGATTTTCAACACGGTGAACATTTACACCAACCTGCAATGACCTATGATGGGCCGGCAGTCGCTGGAAAAGTTGTGTAAGTGAGACAGGCCTGTAATGAACAGTTTGAGAGAGGGGCAGGGTGTCACGATGGGTGGGTGTGAGGGGGCTGCAGGGATCGAGGGGTCTGTATAGAAACATAGACAATAGGTGCAGGAGTAGAGGCCATTCGGCCCTTCGAGCCTGCACCACCATTCAATATGATCATGGCTGATCATCCAACTCAGTATCCCGTACCTGCCTTCTCTCCATACCCTCTGATCCCCTTAGCCACAAGGGCCACATCTAACTCCCTCTTAAATATAGCCAATGAACTGTGTGGCCTCAACTACCTTCTGTGGCAGAGAGTTCCAGAGATTCACCACTCTCTGTGTGAAAAAAGTTCTTCTCATCTCGGTTTTAAAGGATTTCCCCTTTATCCTTAAGCTGTGACCCCTTGTCCTGGACTTCCCCAACATCGGGAACAATCTTCTAGCGTGTCCAACCCCTTAAGAATTTTGTAAGTTTCTATAAGATCCCCTCCCAATCTCCTAAATTCTAGAGAGTATAAACCAAGTCTACCCAGTCTTTCTTCATAAGACACAGTCCTGACATCCCAGGAATCAGTCTGGTGAACCTTCTCTGCACTCCCTCTATGGCAATAATGTCCTTCCTCAGATTTGGAGACCAAAACTGTACGCAATACTCCAGGTGTGGTCTCACCAAGACCCTGTACAACTGCAGTAGAACCTCCCTGCTCCTATACTCAAATCCTTTTGCTATGAATTATGTCTAAA
>NC_073389.1:55850021-55857521 GCF_028641065.1 Leucoraja erinaceus
TGTTCACCCATCAGCCTCTGACCCTACGCTCCAAAGGATAAAGTCCCAGTCTGTCCCTGTAACTCCAGCCCGCAAGACCAGGTAACATCCTGGTCAGCCTCTCCTGCACCCCTTTCCAACTTCATGTCATCCTTTCTGTTGGAAGGAACTGCAGACGCTGGTTTAAGTCGAAGGTAGACACAAAATGCTGGAGTAACTCGGCAGGTGCGGCAGCAACTCTGGAGAGAAGTCGGAAGAAGGGTCTGGCCCTGAAACGTCACGTGTTTGAGAAGCTGCCTCACCCGTTGAGTTACTCCAGCATTCTGTGTCCAACTTCATGTTATCCTTGCTGTGGCTTGGCCAACCAGAACCGCACACAGTGCTGCAAATCCTCTTGTTCAGGCTTCAGTGTCACAGGCAGAACGTGTTGCTGTCGGCTGTAGGGAGGAGGGAGGTGGGATTTCTCTCTGGAGTGGGGGGGTTGTTACAGTGTGTGGGGGGGGGGGGGGGGGGGGTGTGTTGCTTTAACCTGGGTGGGGTCTGGCGTAGATCGGGTAGATGCACAAAGTCTTTTACCCAGAGTAGGTGAATCGAGAACTAGGGGATGTAGGTTTACGGTGAGGAGGGAATCAGAGGGGTGATGTGTCTCACACACGGGGTGTGAAGGAGGAGGTAGTTGAGGCAGCTCTTTCCACAACGTTTACAGATACATGGATCATGGACCAAACACAGGCACACTGGTGTACATGGGGCATGTTGGACAGGTGGGACTAGAGGGGGCATGTGGACTAAATGGGGCACAGGCAGGTCGGGGGGGGGGACTAGTGTAGATGGGGCATGTTGGTCGGGGTGGGGGACTAGTGTTGGGGCATGGGGGGGGGGACTAGTGTAGATGGGGCATGTTGGTCGGGGGGACTAGTGACTAGGGCATGTAGATGGGGCATGTTGTAGATGGGGCATGTGTTGGTCGGGGGTGGGACTAGTGTAGATGGGGCATGTTGGTCGGGGTGGGACTAGTGTAGATGGGCATAGGGTCGGGGTAGATAGGGGGCATGTTGGTCGGGGGTGGGACTAGGTAGATGGGGCATGTTGGTCGGGGTGGGACTAGTGTAGATGGGGCATGTTGGTCGGGGTGGGACTAGTGTAGATGGGGCATTAGTGTGGACTAGCGGTGGAGCTAGTGTAGATGGGGCATTTTGGTCGGGGTGGAACTAATGTAGATGGGGCATGTTGGTCGGGGTGGGACTAGTGTAGATGGGGCAGTTGGGGTGGCATGTAGACGGGGCATGTTGGGGGTGGGACTAGGACTAGTTGGTACTAGTGTAGATGGGGTTGGTCACTGTTGGTCGGGGGGGTGGGACTAGTGTAGATGGGGAATGTTGGTCGGGGTGGGACTAGTGTAGATGGGGCATGTTGGTCGGGTGGGACTAGTGTAGATGGGGCATGTTGGTCGGGTGGGACTGGGATGGGGCATAGTGTAGATGGGGCATGTTGGTGGGGTGGGATGAGTTTAGATGGGGCATGTTGGTCAGGGTGGGACTAGTGTAGGTATGGGCATGTTGTTGGTCGAGGTGGGACTAGTGTAGATGGGGCATGTTGGTCGGGGTGGGACTAGTGTAGATGGGGCATGTTGGTCGGGGGGGGACTAGTGTAGATGGGGCATGTTGGTCTGAGTGTCCATGTCCTCTCTGTGTGTCCAGGCCTCGGGCAGCTGCTGGTGTGGGAGTGGCAGAGTGAGAGCTACGTGATGAAGCAACAAGGTCACTTCGACAACATGGTCGCCCTCTCCTACTCCCCCGACGCCCAGTACATCGTCACAGGTGGAGACGATGGCAAGGTGAGTCGCAACATGGAAACTCCCCCTCCCCACTCCCTGCCCACACCTCCACTCCCCCACCCCTCCCACCCCTGCCCACACACTCCCCTCCCCCTCCCCACCTCCCCTACCCCCCCCCACCCTCCCCCCACACCCACCCCCCTCACATCTCCTCTCCTCTTCCCACACCTCCCTCCATCCCTTCCCTCCCACACCTCCCATCCCTCTCCCCCCGCACAGTTGTCTAGTGATCCTGTGGAGTGGGGGTGTCTGGGGGCTGGGGAATTGGTCAGTTGTCCAGCAGGTGTGTGTGGGTGTGTGGGTGGTCAGTTGTCCAGGAGGTGTGGACAGGTGGGTGTGGGGTGGTCAGTTGTCCAGCAGTGGTGTGTGGGGTGGGGTGGTCAGTTGTCCAGCAGTGTGTGGGTGGGTGTGGGGGGTGGTCAGTTGTCCGGCAGTGTGTGGGGGTGGGGGGTCAGTTTGTCCAGCAGTGTGTGGGTGGGGTGGTCAGTTGTCCAGCTGCAGTGGTGGGGTGGGGGGTGGTCAGTTGTCCAGCAGTGTGTGTGTGGGTGTGGGGGGTGGTCAGTTGTCCAACAGTGTGTGGGGGGTGGGGGTCAGTTGTCCAGGGTGGGGGTCAGTGGTCAGTTGTCCAGCTGCAGTGTGGGTGTGTGTGTGTTGTGCAGTGTGGGGTGTGGGGTGGTCAGTTGTCAGTGTGGGTGTCCAGTGTCCAGCAGTGTGGGGGTGGGGGTGGTCAGTTGTCCAGCAGTGTGTGGGGGTGGGGGTGGTCAGTTGTCCAGCAGTGTGTGGGGGTGGGGGGTGGTCAGTTGTCCAGCAGTGTGTGTGGGTGTGGGGGTGGTCAGTTGTCCAGCCAGTGTGTGGGTGTGGGGTGGTCAGTTGTCCAGCAGTGTGTGGGGGGGGGGTGGTCCGTTGTCCAGCTGCGGCGTGTGGGGGTGGGGTGGTCAGTTGTCCAGCGGTGTGTGTGGGTGTGGGGTGGTCAGTTGTCCAGCAGTGTGGGGGGGGTGGTCAGTGGTGTGGGGTGGTCAGTTGTCCAGCTGCAGGGTGTCGCTGCAGTGTGTGGGTGTGGGGTGGTCAGTTGTCCAGCGGTGTGTGTGTGTGTGGGGTGGCCAGTTGTCCGGCGGGCCAGTGACAGTCTCTCCCGCAGGTGAAGGTGTGGAACACCCGCAGCGGTCTGTGCACGGTCACCTTCACTGACCACAGCAGCGGCGTCACGGCCGTCACCTTCAACGCCACCGGCTACGTGGTGGTCAGCGCCTCGCTGGACGGCACCGTGCGCGCGTTCGACCTCCACAGGTGGGTCTGGCCGCGGCCACGGGA
This sequence comes from Leucoraja erinaceus, assembly GCF_028641065.1. Lineage (NCBI taxonomy): Eukaryota > Metazoa > Chordata > Chondrichthyes > Rajiformes > Rajidae > Leucoraja > Leucoraja erinaceus. The sequence continues at coordinate 55,853,149 of NC_073389.1, forward strand.
CTCGGACACGGCCCTACCCTGACCGCTCACTCCCCGCACTGACCGCGCCCTTCCTTGACCGCTCGCTGCCTCTGTCCCTCCCCGCCCCCACCACTTGTCCGCACGTGATCCGTATCTATCCCTCCATTGCCTGCCTAGCCACGCACCTGCCTCTTAAACACCACTATGGTATCTGCCTCCACCACCACCCCTGGCAGCGCGTTCCAGGCACCCACCCCCCTCTGTGTAAAACACATCTATAGACTTTTCCCCTCTCACCTTAAAGCTGCGCCCTCTAGTCTTTGACATTTCCACCTTCAGGGGGAAACAATGTTCTGAGTGTCTACCGCGTCTGTGTCTCTCGTGGTTTTATAAACATTTGTCAGGTCCCCCCTCAGTCTCCGGCGTTCCAGACAGACCAATCCAAGCCCCTCCACCCTCTCCCTGTAGCTGACCCTCTCTAATCCCGGCAGAGTTCTGGTGAGCCTCCCCTGCACCCTCTCCAAAGCCCCCACATTCACTCGGGTAGTTTACACCCCAGCGGTATGAACATTGACCTCCAATTTCAGGTAGTCCCTGCTTTCTCCCTCCTTCCCCTCCCCTTCCCAGCTCTCCCTCAGCCCACTGTCTCTGCCTCTTCCTTTCTTCTTCCCGCCCCACCCCCACATCAGCCTGAAGAAGGTTGTCGACCCGAAACGTCGCCTATTCCTTCGCTCCATAGATGCTGCCTGTCCCGCTGAGTTTCTCCAGCATTTTTGTCCACCTACAGTATAACCAGGAGTCTGTACACTTCAGTGTTTGTCTGCTCCATGCAGAGCAGCAGATGGATGTAACTGTCTGGTTAGGTCATGCGTGATAGGAGCAGAATTAGGCCATTCGGCCCATCGAGCCTACTCCCCATTCAATCACGGCTGATCTATCTCTCCCTCCTAACCCCATCTCCTGCCTTCTCCCCGACTCCTGCACTAATGGAGATGGTTGTTGTTCTCTGAGCCCCCGTTCCCCGTTGGTGATTGTTGGACGTCAGTGTTGTGCTCACCTCCCCCCTCGTGCCCCGCTACAGGTACAGGAACTTCCGCACGTTCACGTCCCCGCGGCTGGCCCAGTTCTCCTGCCTGGCCCTCGACCCCAGCGGAGAGATCGTCTGCGCCGGCTCCCGCGACTCATTCCAAGTGTTCGTCTGGTCAATGCAGAGCGGCAGGTTGCTCGATGTAAGTGGCACATCCCTCCTCCCCCTCCTGTGTGTGTGTGTGTGTACACGCGCGTGTGGGTGTGTGCTTGCCACGTGTATGCTCGCGTGTGAGCGTATAGTGTCAGGATGCATGTGTGTGCATGTGTGTGAGTGGTGCATGTGTGAATCTATGTGTGTTGGTGTGTGGGTTGATGTATATCTGTGTGTGTTGGTATGTGTGTGCGTATATCTGCGTGTGTGTTGGTGTACCTCTGTGTGTGTGTGTGTTGGTGCGTGTGTGTTGGTGTACCTCTGTGTGTGTGTGTGTGTGTGTGTGTATCTGTGTGTATGTGTGTGTGTTGGTGCGTGTGTGTTGGTGTACCTCTGTGTGTGTGTGTGTGTGTGTGGTGTACCTCTGTGTGGGTGTGTGTGTGTGTGTGTGGTCCGTGTGTGTCTGGTGTGCGTCTGGGTGTGTGCGTGTGTGTGTGTGTACGTACCTCTGTGTGTGTGTGTGTGTGTGTGTGTATCTGTGTGTGTGTGTGCGCTTGTATCTCCCTGACCCAGTGTGTGGTGGATTCACAGGTGCTGGATGGACACGAGGGGCCGGTGAGTGGCCTGAGCTTCAGCCCGACACAGGGCCTCCTGGCCAGCGCGTCCTGGGACAAGACGGTCAAGCTGTGGGACATGCAGGACAGCTGGAAGACCAAGGAGACTCTCCGGCTCAGTGCTGACGGTCAGTTCACAGCCCCCGCACCCTCCCCCCCACCTCCCCCCACGTGGACAGTGTACAGAGAGGGGGACTGAGACCAGGGCTGGCAGCGAGCTTTAGGCTGGGTGGGGTTGGGATGGGTGTGGAGGGGGTGGGGGTGTAGTATGATGCTTCCCCTCACCTCTATTTCCCCCCCCCCCCCCCACCCGTGTAGCCCGAGTTACCATACAGACACACAGATAAAACGAACACAACATTTGATAGAATGTAACATGAACATCCACCACAGTGGGATCAACGTTCCCCACTGTGAGGGAAGGCGATGAAGTTCAGTCACCTTCCTCATTAGTCTCCACTACGGGCGGTCCGATGTACAGGCCCTCTCGCTGGGATGATCGGAACTCCGACGTCGGGACACACTCTGCGGCTTGGAGTTCCCGAATCGGACCCCCCCCCCCCCCCATACACACACACACACTAGAGAAACATTTAAAACATACATTTAGACAAAAAATAACAAAAAGTGTGAAAGGACTAACAGCTGCAACACGGTGGAGGCGGTGAGCCGGGGGGAGTGGGGGTGGGGGTGTACGTGGCGCCCACTCACTGCTGCCTCCTGCTGTCCAGGGCTGGCGGTCAGCTTCAGGCCGGACGGGGGGGAGCTGGCGGTAGCCACGCTGGACGGTCACATCACACTGTGGGACCACGCCCGCGCCGCCCAGACCGGCTCCATCGAGGGGCAGCACGACCTGCACGGCGGCCGGAGGGAACTGGACAAGGTGACCGCACGGCACTCGGCCAAGAGCAGGTCAGTGGGGGTGGGGAGAGGGGGGGGGGGGGGGGGGGTACCAGGCACTCTGCTGAAGTCGGGGGGGGGGGGGGGGAGCGCGGTCGGGGGGGGGGGGGGGGGGGAGTGCGGTAGGCAGGGTCATAAGTGATAGGAGTAGAATAAGGCCATTAGGATGGGGAGTGGTCAGTTGTCGGGCAGGGTGGACAACTGACCGCCCCCTGCCCCCACCCACTCTGTCACCACACCGCTGGACAACTGACCACCTAAATCATGGCTGATCTGTCTCTCCCTCCTAACCCCATTCTCCTGCCTTCTCCCCATAACCCCTGACACCCGCACTGATCAAGAATCTATCTAACTCTGCCTTAAAAATATCCACTGACTTGTGGCCTCCACAGCCGTCTGTGGCAAAGAATCCCACAGATTCACCACCCTCTGACTAAAGAAATTTCTCATCATCTCCTTCCTAAAGGAACGTCCTTGAATTCTGAGGCTACGACCTCTAGTCCTAGACTCTCCCACTAGTGGAAACATCCTCTCCACATCCACTCTATCCAAGCCTTTCACTATTCTGTATGTTTCAATGAGGTCCCCCCCTCATCCTTCTAAACTCCAGCGAGTACAGGCCCAGTGCCGACAAACGCTCATCATAGGTTAACCCACTCATTCCTGGGATCATTCTTGTAAACCTCCTCTGGACCCTCTCCAGAGCCGGCACATCCTTCCACAGATATGGGAACGGCTCACAATATACCAGATGCGGCCTGACCCAGCGCCTTATAGAGCCTCAGCGTTACATGTTCAAGAAGGAACTGCAGATGCTGGAAAATCGAAGGTAGACAAAAGTACTGGAGAAACTCAGCAGGTGCGGCAGCATCTATGGAGCGAAGGAAATAGTCAAAGTTTCGTCCCGAAACCCTTCGGGAAATAGGAAATAGGCAACGTTTCGGGCCGAAACCCTTTGGGTTTCGTCCCGAAACGTTGCCTATTTCCTTCGCTCCATAGATGCTGCCACACCCGCTGAGTTTCTCCGGCACTTTTGTCTACCCTCAGCATTACATCCCTGTTTTTGTATACAAGCCCTCTTGAAATAAATGCTAGCATTGAGTTTGCTTTCTTTACTACCGATTCGACTGCAGGTTAACTTTTTGGGGAATCCTGCACCAGCTCTCCCAAATCCCTTTGCACCTCCGATTTCTGGATTCTCTCCCCATTTGGAAAATATTCTACGCTTACCTAAATGCACAACTCCACACTCTCCTACACTATATTCCATCTGCCACTTCTCTGCCCACTCTCCCGAACCTGTCCAAGTCCAACTCTGTAACCTCATCCTTTATAATGGACTCTCAATCCTTCCCAACCACCAATGTCAAACTAACCGGCCGATAGTTCCCACTATTCTGCTTTGCTCCCTCCTTGCATTTTCCAATCCACTGGAACCACTCCCGACTCTCGTGATTCCTGAAATATCACCACCAATGCCTCCACCATCTCTATAGCCACCTCTTCTAGAACCCGAGGGTACAGTCCACCTTCAGTCCATTCAGCTTCCCAAACACCTTGTCCCTAGTAATCGCCACTCCACTAACTTCCGAGAAGATTGAGGGGGGATCTTATAGAAACTTACAAAATTCCATAGATGCTGCTGCACCCGCTGAGTTTCTCCAGCAATTTTGTGTACCTTCGATCTTCCAGCATCTGCAGTTCCTTCTTGAACAAAA
>NC_073389.1:55862521-55892521 GCF_028641065.1 Leucoraja erinaceus
CTACACTTCCTCGCACTGGTCTTCCATCCGGACACGTCCTGGTGTTCCGTGTCACCACCTGACATAAAAACATAGAAATTAGGTGCAGGCCTCTAGCCATTCGGCCCTTCGAGCCTGCACCATTCGCCATTCAATATGATCATGGCTGATCATCCAACTCAGTATCCCGTAGATTCAAGATTCAATTTTAATTGTCATTGTCAGTGTACAGTACAGAGACAACGAAATGCATTACGGAGATAGGGAGAGTATGGAGAGAGGGCAAGTACCTGCCCTCTCTCCATACCCTCTGATCCCCTTAGCCACAAGGGCCACATCTAACTCCCTCTTAAATATAGCCAATGAACTGTGGCCTCAACTACCTTCTGTGGCAGAGAGTTCCACAGATTCACCGCTCTCTGTGTGAAAAAAGTTCTTCTCATCTCGGTTTTAAAGGATTTCCCCCTTATCCATAAGCTGTGACCCCTTGTCCTGGACTTCCCCAACATCGGGAGCAATCTTCCTGCATCTAGCCTGTCCAACCCCTTAAGAATTTTGTAAGTTTCTATAAGATCCCCTCTCAATCTCCTAAATTCTAGAGAGTATGGAGCATCTGAGTACGCTTAGTATGGAGTATGGAGTATCTGACAGTGGGAGCGGTCCCCAGTGGAGGTCTCTCTATAAGGGAGTCCCTCCTCGGGGGGGGGGGGGGTCTGCCTGTCGGTCTGCTCGTGGGCCTGGCCAAGATGGCTGTTCGTGGGTCCAGGCAGCGGGCTGTCGACGGCCACACCGGGGTCAGCTGCCCGCCCCTTCTTTGGGCCCACGTCCGTGCTCGCGTGTCCCTGGAGAGGGAACACACACGCGGTGTCCACGGGGACGCTGGAGGCCGCCCGTCAACGCTGGTCGCCGCGGGGAGATCGCGTGTATCGTTGATAAAGTTGGCGACATATTAATCTGATAACTGACGGTTGTTTGTAAACCGCCAATGGCAGTCTTGATTTTGTTACTATTTGTGTTTAGTTTAGTTCAGAGATACAGCGCGGAAACAGGCCCTTCGGCCCACCGAGTCCGTGCTGACCAGCGATCCCCGCACACTAACACTATCCTACGCACACACTGGGGACAATTTACATTTACACCAAGCCAGTTAATCTACAAACCTGCACGTCTTTGGAGTGTGGGCGGAAACCGGAGCACCCGGAGTAAACCCACGCAGGTCACGGGGAGAACGTGCAAACTCCGTACAGACAGCGCCCGTAGTCAGGATTGAACCCGGGTCTCCGGCGCTGTCCCCGTCACACACTCCCAGGGCAGGGGCCGCGCGGGGTAGACACAGAGTGGAGGTCCGTCCTCACTGTCCGTGTCCGTGTGTCTGCAGGGAGGAGCTGGGCTGCCACCACCACGGAGGGGCTGCTGGTCTTCTCGCTGGACGGGGCGGTGGTGTTTGACCCGTACGACCTGGACGAAGAGGTGACGCCTGTCAGCGTGCGGCAGGCGCTGAGACGGGGCGAGTTCACCGTGGCCATCGTCATGGCCTTCCGCCTCAACGAGGACAAGCTGACGCTGGAGGTGTTGGAGGGGGTTCCCCACACTGACAGTGAGTGTGTGTGGGGGGGGGGGGGGGAGGGGAGGGGAGGGAGGGGGGGGACGCACTGTGGGGGATGGTGAGGGGGGGGATCGGGGGCAGGGAGGGGTGGTGTGGGGGGGGCAGGGGTTGGCAGGGAGGGGTGTGTGGGGGGGGGTCATGGGGAGGGGTTGAGGGGCGTGTCTGTGAGGGGGGGGGTCACGGAGGGTAGGGGGGGGGCAAGGAGGGGGGGGGGTGAGGGGGGCGCCGCTGTGTGTGGGGAGGGGAGTCACGGAGGGGCGAGAAGGAGGGATGGGGGGGGGGGGGTCGGGGCGCCAACTGTGTGTGTGTGTGTGGGGGGGCTCGCGGTACTGAGGGAGTGCGGGCCTGGCAGTGACCCCCCATCTCTCTCCCCCCCCCCCCCCCCCCACAGTCGGGGTGGTGTGCTCCACTCTCCCCCCGCTCTACGTGGAGAAGCTGCTGGGCTTCATGGCGGTGACACTGGAGACCTCGCGCCACCCTGGAGTTCTTCCTGTCGTGGGCTGAACAACTGCTGAGCCTGCACGGACACAAGCTGAAGGCCCGGTGAGTGGGGAGAGGGGCTGGTGCTGGCAGCCTGTGCCCTGGTCTGGTACACACAGAGTGCTGGAGTAACTCAGCGGGTCAGGCAGCATCTGTGGAGAGAAGGGATGGGCGAGGTTATCGGGGCGAGACTGTGTGTACACGCCACGTACATGGGGGGTGGTGGTGGTCGAGGGGGGGGGGGGGGGGGGCAGTTGTGGTGGGGGGAGAGTAGAGATGTGGGGGAGGGGTCTGATGGGGTGGGGGAAGAGACAGAGCTGGGGGGGGGGGAGGGCAGAGACCGTCGAGGGGGGGGGGGGGGGGGGGGGTGTGGTGGTCGATCGAGGGGTGGGGGGGGGGGGGGTGTGACCGGGAGTGAGGGGGAGACTGGAGCTGACCCCATCTGTCTCGCTCCCACAGCTCGGTGGAGTTGCTGCCGGCCCATCCAGTCTCTGCAGAGAAGCATCCAACGACACTATGACACCGTGTCCAAACTGTGAGTCCGTGCACCCCCTCCCAAACCCCCGGTCCCCTCCCCCCTACCCCCCCCTCCCGAACCCCCCGGTCCCCCCCCCCATACACCCCCTCCCCTCCTGTCCCCTCAGCCCCCCCCCCCCCCCCTCCCCCCCCCCCCCCCCCCCCCCCCTCTGATCCCCCAAGACACTTTAAAGACACTTTAAAAATCCACTGACTTGTGGCCTCCACAGCCGTCTGTGGCAAAGAATCCCACAGATTCACCACCCTCTGACTAAAGAAATTCCTCCTCACCTCTTTCCTAAAAGAACGTCCTCTAATTCTGAGGCTGTGACCTCTAGTCCTAGACTCTCCCACAAGTGGAAACATCCTCTCCACATCCACTCTATCCAGGCCTTTCACTATTCTGTACGTTTCAATGAGGTCCCCCCCTCATTCTTCTAAACTCCAGTGAGTACAGGCCCAGTGCTGACAAACGCTCATCATAGGTTAACCCACTCATTCCTGGGATCGTTCTTGTAAACCTCCTCTGGACCCTCTCCAGAGCCGGCACATCCTTCCTCAGATACGGGGCCCAAAATTGCTCACAATATTCCAAATGCGGCCTGACCAGCGCCTTATAGAGCCTCAGCGTTACATCCCTGTGTTTGTATACGAGCCCTCTTGAAATAAATGTTGAGTTTGTGTTGCAGGCCTCCCCCACCCTATGTAATAAAGCTGCCTCGTACACCCCCCCCCCCCTCGTTGCCCAGTCCCTGCCCTGTAACCCCCCCCCCCCCCCCCCCCTCGTTGCCCCCCCGTGTAGGTCCCCAGTACCTGGCCCGTGTAGTGGGGGGTTTGCTGTGTGTGGTGACGTTTCACTGAGCGGGTGCCCGTGTGTGTGTTTGGGGGGATCTGTAGGTGCGAGTGGAACCGCTACAACATGCGCTACACGCTGGCCCTGGCGCAGCAGCGGGGCCTGAAACGCCAAGCGGAGACGGAGACGGGGAGTGACGGAGACTCAGACACTCCCAGCGCCAGCGACGACCAGCTCATGGAGGGCAGTGACTGAGGGGCCCCACGCCACACACGGGGTGATGGACACTGGACCCCAATACTCCCCCCCCCCCCCCCCCCCCCCCCCCCCCTTCTCCACCTCACCCCTACCCCCCACCTCCCCCCCCCTCCCACACCTCACCCCTCTCACGCCACCTCCCCCTCTCTCCACTCCCTGGGGGAGACACTGCTACTGGGCCCCAGTCCCATCCGGGACACCCACCCCCCACCACCCTCTCCTCCTTCCCCCCCCCCCCCCCGCTCCTCTCTCTCCCCCCCTTCACCTTCCTCCTCCCAGCCACCCTACCCTACAGCCCACCAACGTCCCCCCTCACCTCCCCCTACTCCCGCTGTTTCCCCCCCTTGCTCTCCCTCCCTCCTCCTCTCCCCCATCCCTCCAGGAGTCCGGCCCCAGCCTGCCAGGAGCCTGCGTTCAGCACCTTCCAGCAAGGTATGGTCAGGTGCAGTGTGTGGACTGTCCAGCTCGCTGCTGTGGCAGAGTGTGGCGTGATTCACTCCGCTCTGCCCTGCCCTTGTGGCCACCTGGACCGTCGGGTGGAACTGATGCCCATGTACATGATGTATAATAAATGTGTGATACCGAGTGCTGGGTTCTCACGTGAAGTTTGTTAGTGTGGCTGTGTTTCACATTGGTCAGCTCAACACACACCACAATTGGTGCAGGAGTAGGCCATTCGGCCCTTCGAGCCAGCACCGCCATTCACTGTGATCATGTCTGATCATCCCCAATCAGTACCTCGTTCCTGCCTTCTCCCCATATCCCCTGACTTCGCTATCTTCAAGAGCCCTATCTAGCTCTCTCTTGAAAGTATCTGGAGAACCTGCCTCCACCGCCCTCTGAGGCAGAGAATTCCACAGACTCACCACTCTCTGTGAGAAAAAGTGTTTGAAAAATGATGTATACCATACCAGAACCAAACACAGTCAGTCAATGAGAACAAATATGTACACATCCAGAATCAACACACTTACCCCATGTGGGTAAATTTATCCCAATTTGGGAACCCTTGCTTTAAGGTGAGAGGGGCAAAGTCTAAAGGAGATGTGCGGGGCAAGTGTTGTACACAGAGGGTGGTGGGTGCCTGGAACGTGGTGGAGGCAGATACCATAGTGGGGTTTAAGAGGCTGTTGGACAGGCGCGTGGATACGGAGGGGAGGGATAGGATCACGTGCAGGCAGAGGGGAGTTGGTCTTGGCATCATGTCCAGCACAGACATTGGAGGATTTCAAGGAGACACAAGGACCTGCGTCGCTAATGTTTTCACAGAATGCTGGAGTAACTCAGCGGGACAGGCAGGAATGGAGGACGTTTTGGGTCGAGACCGTTCTACAGACTGAAGATAACGGTCTGAAGGAACTTTGCTTGTCCACCTCCTGCCACAGATGCTGCCGGACCCACTGAGTTACTCCAGCACTTTGTGTCTTGTTTTGTGGACCAGCATCTGCAGGGGGCGGGGCTTCATCACTGGTCCTGCCCTCACTCCCAGACTCCCCCGCGCCCCCCGCCCTCACTCCCAGACTCCCAAGCTGCCCTCACTCCCAGACTCCCCGCGCCCCCTGCCCTCCCCCTGCCCCCTGCCCTCACTCCCAAAGTCCCCCGCGCCCCCCTGCCCTCACTCCCAGACTCCCCCTGCCCTCACTCCCAGAGTTCCCCGCGCCCCCTGCCCTCACTCCCAGACTCCCCCGCGCCCCCTGCCCTCACTCCCAGACTCCCAAGCGCCCCTGCCCTCAATCCCAGAGTTCCCCGCGCCCCCTGCCCTCACTCCCAGACTCCCCCTGCCCTCACTCCCAGAGTTCCCCGCGCCCCCTGCCCTCACTCCCAGACTCCCCCGCGCGCCCCTGCCCTCACTCCCAGACTCCCCCGCGCCCCTGCCCTCACTCCCAGACTGCCCCGCGCCCCCTGCCCTCACTGAGTTCCCCGCGCCCCTGCCCTCACTCCCAGACTCCCCCGCGCTCAGCAGCTGCCGCCGCCGCCATGTTGTTGAGGCCGCTCTCCGTCTCTGTCTCCGCGTCGCTGCGGCTCCGGCGCCTCCTGTCCGTGTCCTGTCCGTGTCCGTGGCCCGCGGGCCGCCCGCTGCCCGGGTGGCGGTGGTGAGTGTCCGGCGCCGGGACCCCCGGGGGGAGCGGGTGGGGCCGGAGTGACCGGTCACCCTTGCAATCCGAGCTCCTCCTCCCGCGGGGACTGACCCCTGACCCCTGGATCACCCCTGACCCCTAGATCACTCCTGACCCCTGGATCACCCCCGACCCCTAGATCACTCCTGACCCCTAGATCACTCCTGACCCCTAGATCACCCCTGACCCCCTGGATCACACCCTGACCCCCGGATGACCCCTGGAGATCACCCCTGATCACCCTGGATCACCCCTGACCCCTGGATCACCCCTGACCCCTGGATCACCCCTGACCCCTGGATCACTCCTGACCCCTAGATCACCCCTGACCCCTAGATCACCCCTGACCCCTGGATCACCCCTCCCACCCCGAAACTTGACCTCCCACCCCTGACCCCCGTGGGGGGGGGCAGTCTGGTCATTCCGTGACCCCAGTTCACCGGCGCCCAATTAAACCCTCCACCCCTTATCACGCCCTGGGGTGGGGTGGGGGGCAGTCCTCGTTCACATGAACCCTCACAGAATTTGCAGCAATGAGTGGGTTACAGACAATAAACAATAGGTGCAGGAGTAGAGGCCATTTGGCCCTTCCAACTAGCTCCGCCATTTAATGTGATCATGGCTGATTATCCTCAATCAGTACCCCGTTCCTGCCTTCTCCCCATATCCCCTGACTCCACTATCTTTAAGAACCCTATCTAGCTCTGTCTTGAAAGTATCCAGAGAACCGCCCTCCACCGCCCTCTGAGGCAGAGAATTCCACAGACTCACAACTCTCTGTGAGAAAAAGTGTTTCTGTGTCTCCGTTCTAAATGGCTTACCCCTTATTCTTAAACTGTGGCCCCTGGTTCTGGACTCCCCCAACATCGGGAACATGTTTCCTGCCTCCAGTGTGTCCAAACCCTTAACAATCTAATATGTTTCAATGAGATGCCCTCTCATCCTTCTAAACTCCAGAGTGTACAAGCCCAGCCACTCCATTCTCTCAGCATATGACAGTCCCGCCATCCCAGGGATTAACCTTGTAAACCTATCTCAATAGCAAGAATGTCCTTCCTCAAATTAGGGGGCCAAAACTGCACACAATACTCCAGGTGTGGTCTCACTAAGGCCCTGTACAACTGCAGAAGGACCTCTTTGCTCCTATACTCAACACCTCTTGTTATAAAGGCCAACATGCCATTCGCTTTCTTCACTGCCCACTGTACCTGCATGCTTACTTTCATAGACTGATGTACAAGGACCCCCAGATCCCGTTGTACTGCTCCTTTTCCCAACTTGACGCCATTTAGATAGTAATCTGCCTTCCTGTTTTTGCCCCCAAAGTGGATAACCTCACATTTATCCACATTAAACTTAATCTGCCATGCATCTGCCCACTCACCCGACCTGTCCAAGTCACCTTGCATTCTCATAGCATTCTCCTCACAGCTTTGTGTCATCTACAAATGTGCTAATTTCACAGCCTCAGAATTAAAGGACGTTCCTTTGGGAAGGAGATGAGAGGAATTTCTTTAGTCAGAGGGTGGTGAATCTGTGGAATTCTTTGCCACCGACGGCTGTGGAGGCCAAGTCAATTGATATATTTAAGACAGAGACAAATAAATTGTTGATTAGTGCGGGTGTCAGGTGTTTTGGGGAGAATGGGGTTAGGAGGGAGAGATAGATCAGCCATGATTGAATGACGGAGTAGACTTGATGGGCCGAATGGCCTAATTCTGCTATCATATGATCTTCGTATACAAGTGTATAAAATCATGAGAGGAATAGATCGGGTAGACGCGCAGGGTCTCTTGCCCAGAGTAGGGGAATCAAGGACCAGAGGATATAGGTTTAAGGTGAAGGGGAAAAGATTTAATAGGAATCCGAGGGGTCACTTTTTCACACAGAGGAGCGGGCAGAGGAGGTAGTTGAGGCTGGGACTTTCCCATCATTTAAGAGACAGTTAGCCAGGTACATGGATAGGACAGGTTTGGAGGGATATGGACCAAACGCAGGCAGGTGGGACTAGTGAAGCTGGGACACGTTGGCCGGTGTGGGCAAGTTGGGCCGAAGGGCCTGTTTCCACACTGTGACTCCATGACATATAATACAAAGCAGAAGAGTTTCGTTATCAGACGTATCGAATACGAAACAGTGACATTCCTACTTGCTACAGCAGTACAACAAGCCTGTAAACATAGGATGCCTCAGTAACGGTAAAAACTACAATAGATGCAATGATGAGTGTGAAACAGCAGAATGGTGCAAGGTCAAACTGCAATGTGAGGCAGTGCACAAATATATTCAAATATACGGTGATGGAATAAATAGGCAACTGAGGTGTGGTTAGGAGCAAAGTGCTCAGGCAGCACGTGTGTGACTGGGTGATTGGTTGAGGAGGGGGACAGCGGTGGGGAAGAAGCTGTCCGTAAGTCTGGACATCGGAGCGGCAGCTCCTGGATCATCTCTCAGACGGTAGAGGAGAGGGAAGTATCTGCGGTGTGCAGTGTATCTGCGGTGTACAGTGTATCGGCAGTGTGCAGTGTATCTGCAGTGTATCTGCAGTGTGCAGTGTATCTGCAGTGTGCAGTGTATCTGCAGTGTGCAGTGTATCTGCAGTGTGCAGTGTATCGGCGGAGGTTGGTGTGAGTCATTGGCAAAGGTCTTCTCTGAGCTGCAAGTGTCAGGATGTTGGTGTCACCACAGCCTCGTGCATCACCACGTGGTTTGGGACCAGCTCTGCCCAAGACCAGTGCCGTCCACCCTCATCATTCGTCACCCTGTGCGTAGGGGAGAGGGTTTGGGGCCGAGGATGCCCTGGTTGGGTTTGCTCCTGGGCCTGGTCAAGCTGGCCATCCGCGAGTCACGGCGCCAGGCGGAGAGGGCTCTGTCCGAGCCCCTTTTCCGGAGTTGCGTCCGCACCCGGGTGGGGTTAGAGAGGGGACTACGCGCTGTCCACGGGCACCCTGGGGGATTCTGGGACCGCGGGGGGTGGAATGTATCCTGGACAATGACGGGGAAATAGTTGCTCAAAGGATATTTGTTTTACTTTGTCTTGTGGTGGTGGGTGTGTCTGACCCCTTGTGTTCCCGATCTCTACAGGTGCTGTCGGGCTGTGGGGTCTACGATGGCACCGAAATCCACGAGGCATCGGCGTAAGAACCATCCCCCCTCCCCTCCGCACCGGCCTGCCCCCACCGCCCCCCACCGCCCCGCCCCCACCCCCCTGCCCCCACCCCCCTGCCCCCACCGCCTTGAGTCGATTATTAAAGATGTTATAAGCAGCACATTTGGGAAGCAGTGACAGGATCGGTCAAAGTCAGCACGGATTTATGAAGGGGAAATCATGCTCGATTAAGGGAGAACCAGTGGATGTGGTGTATCTGGACTTTCATAAAGCCTTTGACAAGGTCCCACACAAGAGATTAGTGTGCAAAATTAGAGCACATGGTATTGGGAGTCGGGTATTGACATGGATAGAGAACTGGCTGGCAGACAGGAAGCAAAGAGTAGGAATTAACGGGTCCTTTTCAGAATGGCAGGCAGTGACTAGTGGGGTGCCGCAAGGCTCAGTGCAAATTTGTGGATGACACAAAGCTGGGTGGCAGTGTGAGCTGCGAGGAGGATGCTATGAGGCTGCAGGGTGACTTGGACAGGTTGGGTGAGTGGGCAGATGCATGGCAGATGCAGTTTAATGTGGATAAATGTGAGGTTATCCACTTAGGTGGCAAGAACAGGAAGGCAGATTATTATCTGAATGGTGTCAGATTAGGAGAAGGGGAGGTGCAGCGAGACCTGGGTGTCCTTGGACATCAGTCACTGAAAGTAAGCATGCAGGTACAGCAGGCAGTGAAGAAAGCTAATGGCATGTTGGCCTTCACAGCGAGAGGTTTTGAATTTAGGAGGTCCTTCTGCGGTTGTACAGGGCCCTGGTGAGACCACACCTGGAGTATTGTGTGCAGTTTTGGTCTGCTAATTTGAGGAAGGACATTCTTGCTATTGAGGGAGTGCAGCGTAGGTTCACCAGGTTAATTCCCGGTATGGCGGGACTGACATATGATGAAAGAATGGATTGACTTGTGCTTGTATTCGCAGGAGTTTAGAAGGGTGAGACGGCATCTTATAGAAACATATAAAATTCATAAGGGATTGGACTGGGTAGATGCAGGAAACATGTTCCCAATGTTGGGGGAGTCCAGATCCAGGGGTCACACAGTTTAAGAATAAGGGGTAGGGCATTTAGGACTTTAGAAACGTTTTTACCCAGAGAGTTGTGAATCTGTGGAATTCTCTGCCACAGAAGGCAGTGGAGGCCAATTCACTGGATATTTTCAAGAGAGAGTTAGATTTAGCTCTTAGGGCTAATGGAATAAGGGATATGGGGAGAAGGCAGGAACGGGGCACTGATTGTGGATGATCAGCCATGATCATATTGAATGGCGGTGCTGGCTCGAAGGGCCGAATGGCCTACACCTGCACCTATTTTTCTATGTTTCAAAGTTCTATGTTTTTAATTCTCGACTGCCTGCTGCCTGGACTCACGAATGGCCATCTTGGCCCAGGAGCAGACTGACAGGGAGACTCTGTACCGGGTGACCAAAGATCAGGAGGGTGGGGATAACGTGCGGCCAATACTATAGGAGCAGCCCCTTCAGATTGTTGTACAGGGGCTGCAACCTCTCACACTGCACGTAGACGGAACACGGTCTCTGCCCTGGGAGTGTGTGACGGGGCAGTGTAGAGGGGGCTTCACTCTACACTGTGTCTACCCCGTGCTGTCCCTGTCTTTCCCTGACCCAGGATCCTGGTGCACCTGAGTCGGCGGGGAGCGGACTACCAGGTCTACGCACCTGACGTCTCGCAGATGCACGTCATTGACCACGTGAAGGGGGAGCCAGTAGCGGAGAGCAGGTCAGTGGCTCTGTCCACAGGTGTGTGTGTGTGTGTGACAGGTGGTGCTGTGTGTGTGAGACTTGTCCACAGGTGTGTGTCTGTGTGTGACAGGTGGTGTTGTGGGTGTAACACCTGTCCACAGGTGTGTGTGTGTGTGACGGGTGGTGCTGTGGGTGTAACACCTGTCCACAGGTGTGTGTTTACCTGCGCTCCCTGCCTGTCCATCCAACTGCTAGCAACGGGCACCTGTAACGTCCTCTGTGTTGACGCTCGTCTGTGTCAATCTCTCACTGTCCGGTTCAATTCCTCGCTCAGTACCACACGGCACGGCACGGCACGGCACGGCACGATAGAACGTTATTTATCCCAGGAGCGAAATTAATCTGCCAACTGTCACAACACACAAGATACATGAAACATGAAATTAAAGTGGAAAGGATTGGGGGGGGGGGGGGGGGGGGGGGGGGGGGGGTCAGTCTCAGTCTACCCCACGACAGAAGGGGGAGGGGGTTGTACAGTTTGATGGCCACAGACCCCTCTCGTGGGGCGTGTGTGTGTGTGTGTGTGAGCCACGTGGTGATGCATGTGCCAGATCGCGGTGTGTGTGTCTGGGCCACGTGGTGATGCGTGTGCCAGATCGCGGTGCGTGTGTCTGGGCCATGTGGTGATGCGTGTGCCAGATCGCGGTGCGTGTGTCTGGGCCATGTGGTGATGCGTGTGCCAGATCGCGGTGCGTGTGTCTACACCGTATAGCGGTGCACATTGACCTCGGTGCCGGCGGCAGGAACGTGCTGGTGGAATCGGCGAGGATCGCCCGCGGGCGTGTGCAGGAACTCGGCAAACTCCGGGCCCAGGACCACGACGCCGTCATCTTCCCCGGGGGCTTCGGGGCCGCCAAGAACCTGTGAGTCACCGCGCCCAGCGGGGGAGGGAGGGGGGCGGGAGCAGTGAGGGGGGGGGGCTGGGGATGGGTGCGGTGGAGGGGAGAGCTGGGGGGCAGTGGGAGCAAAGTGTTGAGGGAATAGAGGTGAGTGGTGAGGAGGGCTGCACTGTGGGGGGGGGGGGGGGGGCTGCACTGGGACGTCATAAGGTCATAAGTGACAGGATCAGAATTAGGCCATTCGGCCCATCAAGTCCACTCCGCCATTCAATCATGGCTGATCTATCTCTCCCTCCTAACCCCATTCTCCTGCCTTCTCCCCATAACCCCTGACACCCGCACTAATCAAGAATCTATCTAGCCATCTGCCTTAAAAAATATCCAATGACTTGTGGCCTCCACAGCCGTCAGATTCACCGCCCTCTGACTAAAGGAATTCCTCCTCATCTCCTTCCTAAAAGAACGTCCTTTAATTCTGAGACTGTGACCTCTGGTCCTAGACTCTCCCACCAGTGGAAACATCCTCTCCACATCCACTCTATCCAGGCCTTTCACTATTCTCTATGTCTCAATGAGATTCCCCCTCATCCTTTTAAACTCCAGCGAGTACAGGCCCAGTGCTGACAAACGCTCATCATAGGTTAACGCACTCATTCCTGGGATCATTCTTGTAAACCTCCTCTGGACCCTCTCCAGAGCCAGCACATCCTTCCTCAGATATGGGGCCCAAAACGGCTCACAATATTCCAAATGCAGCCTGACCAGCGCCTTATAGAGCCACAGCATTACATCCCTGTTGTATACGAGCCCTCTTGAAGTGCTTTCTTTACTGCTGATTCGACTGCAGACCAACCTTTTGGGGATCCTGCACCAGCTCCCAAGTCTTTTTACACCTCCGATTTCTGGATTCTCTCCCCAGTTAGAAAATAGTCTACGTGGGAGGGGCAGTGAGGAGGGATCGGCACACTGTGGGGGGGGGCTGCATTGTGTGGGGGGGGGGCTGCACTATGGGGGGGGGCTACACTATGGGGGGGGGCTGCACAGTGTGGGAGGGGGGCTGCATTGTGTGGGGGGGCTGCACTGTGGGGGGGGGGCTGTGGGGGGGGGGCACATTGTGGGGGGGGCTGCACTTGGGGGGGGGGCTACATTGTGGGGGGGGGGGGCTGCATTGTGGGGGTGGCTGCATTGTTTTGGGGGGGCTGCACAGTGTGGGGGGGGGGGCTGCATTGTGTGGGGGCGTGTGTGTCTCCCCAGTGTGTGACTCTCCCTGTCTCCCCCAGCTCCACCTTTGCCACACAAGGCCAGGACTGCCTGGTGATACCGGAGGTGCAGCGAGTCCTCACCGAGTTCCACAAGGCGCAGAAACCCATTGGGTGAGTGGCCTCGGGGTGGAGGGTCAGGGGTCACCGAGTGGCCGTGTTGTGAGTGGGGCAGCGCCAGAGACCCAGGTTCCTTCCCGACCTCAGGTGCTGTCTGTGTGGAGTTTGCACGTTCTCCCACATCCCAAAGACGTGCAGGTTTGCATGATAATCGGCCCATCTGTAATTTGCCCCCCTAGTGTGTAGGGAGGGGAGCACAGAGGGCAGTGGAGGCCAAGTCACTGGATGGATTTAAGAGAGAGTTAGATAGACTCTAGGGGCTAGTGGAGTCAAGGGATATGGGGAGAAGGCAGGCACTGGGTTATTGATTGGGGACGATCAGCCATGATCACAATGAATG
Source organism: Leucoraja erinaceus (assembly GCF_028641065.1). Classification (NCBI taxonomy): domain Eukaryota; kingdom Metazoa; phylum Chordata; class Chondrichthyes; order Rajiformes; family Rajidae; genus Leucoraja; species Leucoraja erinaceus. The sequence goes on from NC_073389.1 coordinate 55,875,745, forward strand.
GCGGTGCTGGCTCGAAGGGCCGAATGGCCTCCTATTGTCTATGTTTCTATGAGTGGATGAGAAAGTGGGATAGCATGGAATTAGTGTAAACGGGCGATCGATGGTCGGGATAGACTCGGTGGGCCGAAGGGCCTGTTTCCGTGCTGGGTCTTTCAATCGAACAAAGAATGGGTGAATATCAACCCAAAGGAACTGCAGGTGGTGGTTTATGAAAGGAATAAAGTGCTGGAGTAACTCACCGGATCAGGGAGCATCTGTGGAGGACATGGAGACGTGACGATACATGTCACAACATTCCGAGGCTCAGAAGGAGGATGTTCGGCCCGTCCCACCTGATCTCCTGTCCACGGGTGACCGGCGATAGGTGGCACGGTGGCGCAGTGGTAGAGGTTCCATCCCGACCACGGGTGCTGTCTGTGCGGAGTTTGCACGTTCTCCCCGTGACCCCCGCGTGGGTTTTCTCCGGATGCTCCGGTTTCCTCCCACACTCCAGCGACGTGCAGGTTTGTAGGTTTATTGGCTTCAAGTTGTCCCCAGTGTGTGTAGGATAGTGTTAGTGTGCGGGGATCGCTGGTCGGCACGGACTCAGTGGGCCGAAGGGCCTGTTTCCACGCTGTGTCTCTAAACTAAACTAAATGTTTCCCCTCAGCATCACTGCGACACTGATGTAACCGCTGCCCATCCACTCGATGCCCCGATCCATGTACACAACATCCACCACCACCTCGCCAGTCCCACATTGAACCCGCCCCCCCCCTCCCTGCGCCCCCCCTTTTCCCCGCCCCCTCCCCCCCCCCACCCCGGTGTGGAGCGGACTAGCCGGTCTACGCGCCTGATGTCTCACTGACCCCCTGATCCCCCCGACCCTGTGTGTTGCTGCAGGCTGTGCTGCATCGCTCCAGTGCTGGCTGCCCGGGTGCTGGGGAAGGTGGAGGTTACGGTGGGTGACGAGGAGGAGGGGGAGGGGCGCTGGCCGTACGCTGGCACAGCCGCTGCCATCACGGCCATGGGGGCCCGGCACCGCATCACACGACGTACACATATCCTTGCCGGGGGTCCGGGGCCGTGGGCCGGGGGTCAGGGGCCGAGGGCTGGGGGCCGGTGGGCCGGGGGCCTAGGGCCAGGGGCTGGACCACACGGGGGGTTCATCGGGGCTCGGCGCTCCCCTGGGAAATGGGGTCCCCAGGGTGGGGGTTCCCTAGGGTGGGGTTGGATTCCCCGAGAGGGGGATTCCTTGGGCTTGGGGTTCCCTCACCATGGGGGTTCCCTTGGGATGAGGATTACCTGGGATGGGGGGGGGGGGGGGGGGGGGGTCCCAGTGTCGGGGTTCCCCATGGATAGGGGATTGTCAGGTCTGTGGGTCGTCTGGGAGGGTGGGGGGTCCCTGAGATAGGGGGTTCCCTCAGGTGGGGATTCCCCTGGGATAGGGGATTTCCCAGAGGGGGATTCTCTGGGGAGGGGGGGGGGGGGGAATTCCCCCCTGTGTGGGTGTTTCTTCTGGAATGGGGGTCCATGGGCTGATCGCGAGGTGCTGGGAGCGGTCTCCCTGAAATGGGGGTTCCCCATGTGGGTTTCCCCCACATGGGGGTTCCCTCGATTGGGGTTCCAGGGGCTGGTGTTGTGTGTTGGGAGGGGTCTCCCCGTCTGCTGGTGGTCTCCCTGTGTGGGGGGGGGGGGGGCTCTGTGTGTGTGGGGGAGGAGGGGGTGGGGCCTCTGTGTGTGGGGGGGGGGGCCGTCGCTGTGGGGTGTTGCTCTCCTTGACCCCCCCCCCTCCACCAAGCCCACGTTGATGCTGAGAACAAGATCGTGACGACTGCAGCCTTCATGTGTGAGACCAAGATTCACCACGTGTACGACGGCATCGGCGAGATGGTGCAGCGGGTGCTGCAGCTGACGGCACCCTGAGCCCAGCCCAACGTCACCCAGCATCACCCTGTATCTGTGTCTGTGTGTGTATCTGTGTGTGTGTGTGTGTGTGTGTGTGTGTGAGTGTGTGTGTGAGGTGTGTGTGTGTGTGTGTTGTGTGTGTGTGAGTGTGTGTGTGTGAGTGAGAGTGTGTATGTGTGTGTGTGTGTGTGTGAATATGTGTGAGTGTGTATATGTGTGTGTGTGTGTGAATCTGTGAGATAGTGTGTGTGTGTGTCTGTGTAGTGTGTGTGTGTGTGTGAGATAGTGTGAGTGTGTGTGTGTGTGTGAATCTGTGAGATAGTGTGAGTGTGGAGTGTAATGTCGTTACCGGTTACCGCTGGGCAAGAATGCGTTCACCACGCGCCACCTCACCATGCACGGGTGACCTGCCCATGCGGCTGCATTAATTATGTCGCATTAATGACGCGTGTGTACCTGTAGCAGGGTCGCGGTGCTGTGCAGCCGTAGAGTTTATTGTCACGTGTACCGAGGTACAGTGTAAAGCTGTGAGGAGTGTCGTGATCAGGTATGAATTAAAAAACAGTGATCATCGTCTGCTGTGTCTGGTGTGTGGCGGGGCTGCAGGACAGGCGGTGGGGTGGGGGGGCAGAGCGGGCAGTGGGGGAGCAGGGTGGGTTGGGGAGGTGGAGCGGGGGGGGGGGGTTGGGGTCGGTCTGTAGAGCGGGCCGGTGGGACATTTAACCATTTTCTGCACAGCTGCTTCAGAGGAACGGGCATGGAATTGAAACAGACAAGGGGGTGTGGTAGAGATGGGTGTTATGACTAGCACGGACCCGGTGGGCCGAAGGGCCTGTCTCTGCCAACAGCACTGTGACTCACTCTCTCCCCACGAGAAGCCACATTGATTTCACGGAGGGAAGGGTCTTTTGCTGAGAGCTTCTGAGTCACAAGGTCATAAGTGATAGCAGAATCAGGCCATTCGGCCCATCGAGTCTACTGGATGATCTATCTCTCCCTCCTAACCCCATTCTGCTGCCTTCTCCCCATAACCCCCGACACCCTTCCTCAAGAATCTGTCTATCTCTGCCTTAAATATGTCCACTGACTTGGTCTCCACAGCCGTCTGTGGCAAAGAATCCCACAGATTCACCGCCCATGTGGTGCAGCGGTAGAGTTGCTGCCTCACAGCTGCAGAGACCCGGGTTCGATCGTGACTAGGGGGTGCTGTCTGTGTGGAGTTTACACGTGACCTGCGTGGGTTTCCTCCGGGTGCTCCAGTTTCCTCCCGCACTCCAAAGCCGTGGGTACGGCGCGGACTTACCATCGAGGAGCCTGGGATCTTACGCTGAAGATCGCCAGTGTAGGACTCTGACCGTAGGGCCCGTGGACTTCAACACCGTGAAGCAGTGGTCTCCGGTAAGAAGCGGCCGACTCGGGAGCTCCATGCTGTGGAGTGTTCCGATCCGACCCAACGGCGGAGTTTCGATCATCCCGATGAGAGGGCTTGAACAGCGGACCGTCGGCAACGGCCCCGTTCAAAGGCCCTGACCACGGGTGAACAAAGGAAGAAGACCTTGGTATGTTAGCTTTCATTGCAAAAGGATTTGAGTATAGGAGCAGGGAGGTTCTACTGCAGTTGTACAGGGTCTTGGTGAGACCACACCTGGAGTATTGTGTACAGTTTTTGGTCTCCAAATCTGAGGAAGGACATTATTGCCATAGAGGGAGTGCAGAGAAGGTTCACCAGACTGATTCCTGGGATGTCAGGACTGTCTTATGAAGAAAGACTGGATAGACTTGGTTTATACTCTCTAGAATTTAGGAGATTGAGAGGGGATCTTATAGAAACTTACAAAATTCTTAAGGGGTTGGACAGGCTAGATGCAGGAAGATTGTTCCCGATGTTAGGGAAGTCCAGGACAAGGGGTCACAGCTTAAGGATAAGGGGGAAATCCTTTAAAACCGAGATGAGAAGAACTTTTTTCACACAGAGAGTGGTGAATCTCTGGAACTCTCTGCCACAGAGGGTAGTTGAGGCCACAGTCCATTGGCTATATTTAAGAGGGAATTAGATGTGGCCCTTGTGGCTAAGGGGATCAGGGGGTATGGAGAGAAGGCAGGTACGGGATACTGAGTTGGATGATCAGCCATGATCATATTGAATGGCGGCGCAGGCTCGAAGGGCCGAATGGCCTACTCCTGCACCTAATTTCTATGTTTCTAAGATGACTGAACTGAACTGTGGTGGATGTTTATGTTCAACTTTATTTCATCTGCTGTGTGTATTTTTGCTTTTTACTTAGTATGGCTGTATGGTAACTCAAATATCCACTATACCTTAATTGGGACATGTGACATTACTTTGAATCTTGAATCCAGAAAGTGGGATAACATAGAACTAGTGAATGTGGGATCGCTGGTTGGCGCGGACTCGGTGGGCCGATCGAGGGGCCTGTTTCCGTGCTGTATCTCTAAACCAAAATTAAACTAAACTCCTATTTATATGTCAACATGTCACGGTCACTGGTGGGCCCTGGGTGCCGAGGGAGAGTGCCAGAGGCCACCATTGTAATAAATACAGAGGTTCGAAGAAGGGTCTCGACCCGAATCGTCACCCATTCCATCTCTCCACACAGATGCTGCCTGACCCGCTGAGTTACTCCAGCACTCTGTGAAACGTCACCTATCCATGTTCTCCACAGATGCTGCTGCACCCGCTGAGTTACTCCAGCACTCTGTGAAGCGTCACCTATCCATGTTCTCCACAGATGCTGCCTGACCCACTGAGTTACTCCAGCACTCTGTGAAACGTCACCTATCCATGTTCTCACGCATCCACTGAATGTTCACTGATTTCCTCGGTCTAACAGTGGGAGGAGGGAGAGACTTGGAGCAGGAAGGATTATTGGGAGTAGGAAGGAACTGCAGATGCTGGTTTAAACCGAAGATAGACACAAAAAGCTGGAGTAACTCAGCCGGGACAGGCAGCATCTCTGGAGAGGAGGAACGTTTGGGGTCTGAAGAAGGGTCTCGACCCGAGACGTCAGCCATTCCTTCTCTCCAGAGATGCTGCCTGTCCCGCTGAGTTACTCCAGCATTGTGTTATAGAGTGATACAGCACGGAATAGGCCCTTCGGCCCAACACCGGCCAACATGTCCCATCTACGCTAGTCCCACCTGCTTGCATTTGGTCCATATCCCTCCAAACCTGTCCTATCCATGTACACAAGGGCCGAGTCCCCCTAGTCCTCACCTTTCACCCCACCAGCCGTCACATACAAAAAGTAATCCTCCGTCAGTTTCGCCACCTCCAACGTGACCCCACCACTCGCCACATCTTCCCATCTCCCCCCATATCTGCCTTCCGCAAAGACCGCTCCCTCCATAACTCCCTTGTCAATTCTTCCCTTCCCTCTCGGTCCACCCCCTCCCCGGGCACTTTCCCTTGCAACCGCAAGAGATGCAACACTTGTCCCTTTTCCTCCCCCCTCGACTCCGTTCAAGGACCCAAGCAATCGTTCCCGGTGCGACAGAGGTTTACCTGCATCTCTTCCAACCTCATCTATTGCGTCCGCTGCTCTAGATGTCAGCAGATCTATATCGGTGAGACCAAGCGGAGGTTGGGCGATCGTTTCGCCGAACACCTCCGCTCGGTCCGCAATAACCAAGCTGACCTCCCGGTAGCTCAGCACTTCAACTCCCCCCTCCCACTCCGTCCCCGACCTCTCTGTCCTGGGTCTCCTCCATGGCCACAGCGAGCAGCACCGGAAATTGGAGGAACAGCACCTCATATTCCATTTGGGGAGTCTGCATCCTGGGGGCATGAACATTGAATTCTCCCAATTTTGTTAGTCCTTGCTGTCTCCTCCCCTTCCTCAGTCTCCCTGCTGTCTCCTCCCATCCCCGAGCCTTCGGGCTACTCCTCCTTTTTCCTGTCTTGTCCCCGCCCCCGATCAGTCTGAAGAAGGGTTTCGGCCCGAAACGTTGCCTATTTCCTTCGCTCCATAGATGCTGCTGCACCCGCTGAGTTTCTCCAGCTTTTTTGTGTACCTATCCATGTACCTGTCCAACTGTTTATTAAACATTGGGATAGTCCCAGCCTCTACCTCCTTTGGCAGCTTGTCCCAAACACCCACCACCCTTTGTGTGAAAAAGTTACCCCTCAGATTCCTATTAAATCTTTTCCCCTTCACCTTGAACCTAAGTCCCCTTTATCCTTGATTCCCCTACTCTGGGCAAGAGACTGTGTGCATCTACCTGATCTATTCCGCTCATGACTTTATACACACGTGTCTATCTTAGCAAGCGTTATTAGTCCAGTTAATATCAATGGGGAAGGTGGTGACCCTGACCACCACACACCGGGGTGATTCACCTCCCCGACCCCCGGTGGGTGTCTGAGTGTCCCTCGGTGTCCGTGAGCAGCAGCGATGTTGGCGGGTTTTTTACCAGGTAAGAACGTACGTGCTGTGCGTGCGGGGTTGCAGGAAAGGTCATAAGGTCGAAGGGCGTCACGCCCTTCGACCTTATGACCTTCCCTGCAACCCCCGTATTTAAATCACTTTGGGATTGGGTTGAAAGATTTCCCGTTTGAAAACTCGATTTGGGTTATTTTTTTTAAAACGCTGTAACTTGGGAAATATACGCGGGGACGCGACGGGAAGGCGTGCATTTCGCCGCCACGGGAAAAATGTGAGTAGGGTGTGTGAAACGGGGAAAGCTGCTGCCTCGCGTCTGGAAGAAGAGGATTTCAGTATAGGAGTAAAGAAGTTCTTCTGCAGTTGTATAGGGCTCTGGTGAGACCACATCTGGAGTATTGTGCACAGTTTTGGTCTCCTAATTTGAGGAAGGACATCCTTGTGATTGAGGCAGTGCAGCGTAGGTTCACGAGATTGATCCCTGGGAGGGCGGGACTGTCATATGAGGAAAGATTGAAAAGACTAGGCTTGTATTCACTGGAGTTTAGAAGGACGAGGGGGGGGGGTTCTTATAGAAACATATAAAATGATAAAAGGACTGGACAAGCTAGATGCAGGAAAAATGTTCCCATTGTTGGGCGAGTCCAGAACCAGGGGCCACACACAGTCTTAGAATAAAGGGGAGGTCATTTAAGACTGAGGTGAGAAAAAACGTTTTCACCCAGAGAGTTGTGAATTTGTGGAATTCCCTGCCACAGAGGGCAGTGGAGGCCAAGTCATTGGATGGATTTAAGAGAGAGTTAGATAGAGCTCTAGGGGCTAGTGGAGTCAAGGGATACGGGGAGAAGGCAGGCACGGGTTATTGATTGGGGTCGATCAGCCATGATCACAATGAATGGCGGTGCTGGCTCGAAGGGCCGAATGGCCTCCTCCTGCACCTATTTCTATGTTTCTATGTAAGATAGCAATGAACCAGATTGACACATCCTGGACACAAACTAGACAAAGACTTTTAGTTGTATAGAGATGGTGATTTTTGTTTTGTTACTCTCCCATCCTCCCATCTCCCTCTCTCCCTCCCTCAATCCCTCTCCCTCTCTCCCATCCTCCCATCTCCCTCCCTCCACCTCCCATTCCCCCCGGTAAATAATCTATCAACCAGCCGCAGCCTTGGATCATGAGAGCATCTTTAATTCTTTTTTATTAACAGTTTTGATGATTAACAAAATAAACGCACACAGATGAGTGAGTGAGTGAGTGAGGGGGGGAGGGAGAGGGGGTGGGGGCTGTACTCTGTGCCCCCGCCCCTGTTGGGCCACAGGTAACTCCCCTTCCTCCCCCTCTCCCCCACATCCGTACCCCTCTCCCCCAGGCTGGTCACTCTCTCTCCCCCACCCCCGCGGCTCCTGGCTCCGTAGCTGGGGGTGGGAGAGGGGTGCGGGGCTAGTACAGATGAGAGTCGGTGTGTGGGCTGAGACCGTGGACCCTAACCCGGCAATAAACAGATGCCTCAATATTCATGCGAGTGGCAGGCGGTCGGTCGGGCGGGGATCGGTGAGCGGGAGAGTCCAGCCTGGTCACACCCAAACCACACGCAGCCGGGCTCACTGCACCCACTGCACCCCCCCCCCCTCCCACCTCCCCCCCCCCCCCCCCCCCCCCCTCCCCCGACTTCCCTATTTAGAAAGCATTGTTACATGTTAATAAAAAGCATGGTTTTAATACAATATATATGTGGGCTGTCCCAGATTTGAAACACACGCATACATCCATCTTATACAATATTGCATGGAGATTTGTGACCGACGTCCTGACTGGTCTGAGTCGGCTGCAGTCACTTGCAGCTGCCCGGCCACAATGCAGGGACTTGGCCGGCACCCGTGCAGCTGCAGGTGGGGGTGGGAGCAGCACGCGTGCAGCTGCCAGTGGGGGGGGGGGGCGAGTGGTGCAGCCGCGTGGTGGTGTGAGGAGCAACAGTGCAGCTGCTGATGTGAGGGGGTGCTGCAATGGTGCGGCTGCTGGAGGTTGGAGCCGCAACCACGCAGTTGCTATGGGGGGGGGGGAGGAGGTTGCAGCATTGCAGCTGTTGGGTTGCGGCAGTGTTGCAGCTGTAGGTGGCGGGAGCTGCAACCGTGCAGCTGATGATGACGGCGCAAGGGAACCGGGGAGAGGGTGGGTGGGTGGGTGGGGGCACCCCAGGGTGGGGACAGGGGGGAGCACCCTGGGGCCTTGCTCTTGCGTGACCTCACAATCTGCACTGTGCATGACCCCTGAACCCTCCCCATGGACGACCCCCTGACACACTTTCCACTCCTTGACCTCCGGCCTTTGCATAAAAGGCGTCCGACCTCTGACCCAGACGCCTGACCCTGTGGCTGCACTCCGACCTCCAACCCTGCCGTCCCCTCTTGACCTGTGACCTCAGGTCTACCCACCGTGACCCCTACACTGAGGCCGACCCCTCACCAACCTTTGACCCCTTGCGGACGACAGAACCGGCGAGAGGAAACGCCCGGGGTCATCGTCACGGCAACTCTCCCGGGATTGGCCAGCGAGGAGGGGGGGGGGTAAACACACCCGCTTGCACACTCACGTGTCTGTGTGTGCTCACACTCGCACACTAGTGACCAGCGTGTTCACACTCACGCGCACACACTGGAGTGCACACTCGCTCACTAGTGTACACACTCGCTCGTGCTGGCGTGTTTTACACCCCCACTCACACTAGTGTGTGTCCTCCCACGCACGGCAGTGTGTTCACACTCATTCACCAGCCTGCGCTTGCTCACTACCACACGGTTGTGTGCACGAGTGTTCACCGTTACACGCGTGTGCTCACACCCACCCGACTCTTTCCAATCCTATTGTGCTTCATGTTTGAGAGTGAACGGTTAGTGAGACCCTCGTCTGGGGAGGGGGTGGGGGTGGGGGAGGGGAGGGGAGGGGTGGTGTGGGGGTGGGGTGGGGGGGGGGGTGCGGTGGTGTTGAGGGGGGGGGCGTGTGACGTGGAGGGGTGGGTGCGATTGCCAGGGTGGGGGGGGGGAAAGGGGTACCCAGGGCCCAGACTCCCCTCTCCCCCCCACCCACGGCACATGCACGAGGTCACAGCGTTCATGACTGCAGCCCCCCCCCCCCCCCCCCCCCCCAAGTGAACTGCGGTGCTGACTGTGGGTGTGGGGGCCACCGGGATGGATGGACAGATGCAGAAGGGGAGGGGGGAAGAAACAGATGGAAGGGGGTGGGGGGCGCGGGGAGGAAGTGTCGCGGGGGGGGATGGGGGGGGGGGCGCTGGACAAGTTGTCGGGCGGGCGGTTGGTGGAGCCATCATTGCTGGAATGTTTTTGTCAAGATGTTGTGGGCAGTGGTTGGGTTAGACAGATGTTGTAGAACTTGGGGCAGATGTGGCGCAGATGTTGGGGACAGATGTGGATCTTGGGGTAGATGTTGGGGACAGATGTGGATCTTGGGGCAGATGTTTGGGACAGATGTTGCGGATCTTGGGGTAGATGTTTGGGACAGATGTTGCGGATCTTGGGGCAGATGTTGGGCAGAAATGGGGCAGATGTTGGGGACAGATGTTGTGGATCTTGGGCAGATGTTTGGGAAAGGGGCAGATATGGGACAGATGTTGGGGACAGGAGTTGTGGGCAGATGTGGGACATTATTGTTGGGCAGATGTGGGGCATTATTGGGGCAGATGTTGGCCAGATGTTGATCAGATGAAGTACTCCTTCTTCTCCTCAGCGTTGGCCTGGCTGCCCTCGGCGTTGATGATGGCCGTGTCGGCATCCGGCGCGTCCTCCGCTCCCTTCGCCTCGTTGGTCAGGTACGTCCCTGCGGCCACAGGGGCACCGGTCAGTCACGGCGCGGCCACTCGGCCCATCCTGACCCTGCTAGGAGTTCCTCCCCCACCCCCTGGCATGCCCTCTAGAGTGATACAGCATGGAAACAGGCCCTTCGGCCCAACTTGCCCACACCGGGCCAACAATGTCCCAGCTACACTAGTCCCACCTGCCCGCGTTTGGCCCATATCCCTCCAATCCTGTCCTATCCATGTACCTCTTAAACGTTGGGATAGTCCCAGCCTCAACTACCTCCTCTGGCAGCTCGTTCCACACACCCACCACCCTCTGTGTGAAATCTTTAGTCTCAAGTCTTTCAATTTTCCATCCTGGGAGAAAGGTTCTGACTATCTACCACATCTAGGCCTCGTACTTTTATATACTTCTCTCGGGTCTCGGGGCTACAACCCCTCAGCCTCTGGCGTTTCCAGAGACCGATCCAAGCCCTTCCACCCCCTCCCTACAAGTGACCCCCTCTAATCCCGGCAGCGTTCTGGTGAACCTCCCCTGCACCGTCTCCAAAGCTCCCCACACCCCCCCTGTAATGGGGGCGACCAGAACTGCCCGCAACACTCCACGTACAGCCTGACCAACGTCTTACAGAGATGCATCGTGCCTTCCCGACACTTGTACTCCACTCCCCGACCGATGAAGACAAGCTATTCATAAAACTTCTTCACCGCTCTGTCCACTAGTGTTGCTGCTTTCATGGAATTATGGACTTGGACCCCAGGAGAATGGAGCGGCTGGGCTTGTACACTCTGGAGTTTAGAAGGATGAGAGGGCATCTCATTGAAACATATAAGGGTTTGGACACGCTAGAGGCAGGAAACATGTTCCCGATGTTGAGGGAGTCCAGAACCAGGGGCCACACACAGTTTAAGAATAAGGGGTAAGCCATTTAGAACGGAGACGGGGAAACACTTTTTCTCACAGAGAGTTGTGAGTCTGTGGAATTCTCTGCCTCAGATGGCGGTGGAGGCCGGTTCTCTGGATACTTTCAAGAGAGAGCTAGATAGGGCTCTTAAAGATAGCGGAGTCAGGGGATATGGGGAGAAGGCAGGAACTGATTGGGGCTGATCAGCCATGATCACATTGAATGGCGGTGTTGGCTGGAAGGGCCGAATGGCCTACTCCTGCACCTATTGTCTTTTGATCCCTTTGTACATCAATACTGTTAAGGGTCTTGCCTTTAAATGTATCTGTAATCTCTCAAAGTGCAACACATTACACTCGCTTTAATTAAACTTCATCTGCCATTTCTCCGCCCATTTCAGCAGCTGATCACTGTCCGTCTGCAGACATTTCCATTAAATCTTTCCCCTTCTCAGCTTAAACCTATAGGACTAGTTATTGATTCTCAAGACAGAAACATAGAAAATAGGTGCAGGAGTAGGCCATTTGGCCCTTCGAGCCAGCACAGCCATTCAATGTGATCATGGCTGATCATCCCCAATCAGTATTCAAGAAGGAACTGCAGATGCTGGAAAATCGAAAGTCTGAAGAAGGGTTTCGGCCGGAAACGTTGCCTATTTCCTTCGCTCCATAGATGCTGCTGCACCCGCTGAGTTTCTCCAGCATTTTTGTGTATCCCCAATCAGTACCCCGTTCCTGCCTTCTCCCCGTATCCCCTGACTCCGCTATCTTTAAGAGTTCTATCTAGCTCTCCATTGCAACTGGTCTTAAGGAAGAACATCAGAAACTCAGCAAGGTCAAGTAACACTGAGCCAGACTACACAAGGCTTTGTGTGACCCAGCTACTTGATGGAGGCCATGACATGATCTTCAAGGATGCCCAACCAGTGGATTTAACCAATGTTTAACTGAAGAAATTTACAAGTGCTAAAGAACGGTTAGATGTTGCTTTGTGGAGAAGTGTAATGAAGTTCATAAAAGCTATTTTTATTTATTCAGAATTTAGCAAAATTAAAAGAGGCTGGTTTTGTGGATTTCCTGACTCATTTAGATTCAAGGCAGTCGGCTCTATAAGTATGGTAGACACAAAATGCTGGAGTAACTCAGCGGGACCGGCAGCATCTGTGGAGAGAAGGAATGGGTGACGTTTCATGTCGAGACCCTTCTTCAGACTGATGTCAGGGGAGTGGGCTGGGCAGAGATAGAATGTAGTCGGAGACAGTGAGACTGGGAAGGGGGAGGGGATGGAGAGAGAGGGAAAGCACGGGGGCTATCCGAAGTTAGAGAAGTCATTGTTCATACTGCTGGGGTGTTAACTGCCCAAGCTGAAGAAGGGTGTCGACCTGAAACATCGCCTATTCCTTCGTTCCATAGATGCTGCCTCAACCACTGAGTTTCTCCAGCATTTTTGTCGACAGGTGAAATATGAGGTGCTGTTCCTCCAATTTCCCGCTGGGCCTCACTCTGACAATGGAGGAGGCCCAGGACTGAAAGGTCAGTGTGGGAATGGGAGGGGGAGTTGAAGTGCTGAGCCACCGGGAGATCAGGTTGGTTTAGGCGGAGGTGTTCAGCGAAACGATGGCTGAGCCTACGCTTGATCTCACCGATGTAGAGAAGTTGACACCTGGAACAGCGGATACAGTAGATGAGGTTGGAGGAGGTGCAGGTGAACCTCTGCCTCACCTGGAAAGACTGTCGGGGACCTTGGATGGAGTCGAGGGGGGAATAATCCACTCTCTTCCCTTTGTATTTTGCACACCTCGACAAGATCACCCCACAGGTTCGACAAGGAACAGAGTCCCGGTCTGCTCAACCACTCCCTGTATCACAGGCCCACACTATTCTTCTCTGCAATTTTTCCAGTGCAGGAGGAGGCCATTCAGCCCTTCGAGCCAGCACCGCCATTCAATGTGATCATGGCTAATCATCCAGAATCAGTGCCCCGTACCTGCCTTCTCCCCATATCCCTTGATTCCGTTAGCCCCAAGAGCTAAATCTAACTCTCTCTTGAAAACATCCAGTGAATCGGCCTCCACTGCCTTCAGTGACAGAGAATTCCACAGATTCACAACTCTCTGGGTGAAAAAAAATTTCTTCATCTCAGTCCTAAATGGCCGACCCCTTATTCTTAAACTGTGTGACCCCTGGTTCTGGACTCCCCCAACATTGGGAACATTTTTCCTGCATCTAGCGTGTCCAATCCCTGAAGAATTTTATGTTTCTATAAGAACTTCTCCCTGTATCTCAGGCCCTCAAGTCCTGGCAACATCCACACTAATCTTCTCTGCACTTTTTCCAGTTAACATAGAAACATTGAAAATAGGTGCAGGAGGAGGCCATTTGGCCCTTCGAGCCAGCACCGCCATTCATTGCGATCATGGCTGATCGTCCCCTATCAATAACCCGTGCCTACCTTCTCCCCATATCCCTTGACCCACTAGCCCCAAGAGCTCTATCTAACTCTCTCTTAAATCCATCCAGTGATTTGGCCTCCACTGCCCTCTGTGACAGGGAATTCCACAAATTCACAACTCTCTGGGTGAAAAAGTTTTTTTCTCACCTCAGTCTTAAATGACCTCCCCTTTATTCTAAGACTGTGTGTGGCCCCTGGTTCTGGACTTGCCCAACATTGGGAACATTTTTCCTGCATCTAGCTTGTCCAGTCCTTTTATAATTTTATATGTTTCTATAAGATTTCCCCTCATCCTTCTAAACTCCAGTGAATACAAGCCTAGTCTTTTTAATCTTTCCTCATATGACAGTCCCGCCATCCCAGGGATCAATCTCGTGAACCTACGCTGCAGTGCCTCAATCACAAGGATGTCCTTCCTCAAATTAGGAGACCAAAACTGTGCACAATACTCCAGATGTGGTCTCACCAGAGCCCTGTATAACTGCAGAAGTTAAGTGACATCAGGGTGAATAAAACTGACCATAATATTCCACACGCAGTCTCACCGACATCTTGTACAACTGCAACGTTACGCCCCAACGTCTACACTCCTTACCCTGACTTTACTGGACTTGAGCTTTGAACTAAACGTTATTCCCTTTATCACGTGTCTGTACATTGCGGACGTCTCGATTGTAATCACGTGTTGTCTTTCCACTGACTGGTTAACGTGCGATGAGAAGCTTGGTACACGCAACAATAAACCACACAAACTAACATACACTCATTGACTGAAAGCTTTCTTGACCACCCTGCCTGCTTGCCTGTGACAACACGCTCCGAGACCACTCTAGTCTACGGCACTCCCATTGTGAGGGGCCTGCCCTGTCACTTGTATAAGGGGGAGAGAGGGTGACTGGGTATGGGGGAGGGTAGGGGGGGGGAAGGGTGAGGGGGGAGAGGGGGGTGAGGGTGGGGAGGGGGGGAGAGGGGTGAGGGGTGGGGAAGAGGGGGGGGGGGGGATGGGTAGGGGGGGGGGTGAGGGGGGGAGAGGGGTGGAGTGAGGGGGGGTTGTGGGGGGAGGAAAGGATAGAAGGGGGGGGGGGGGGGGAGGATAGGTGAAATAAGGGGTGAGGGGGAGGATAGGGAGGGGGCGTGGAGGGGAGGGGGAGGGGGGGAGGGGAGGAGGGGAGGGGGAGGGGGGGGGGGGGAGGGGGGGGGGGAGGGAGGTGAGTACAGGTGTGGACACTCACCTTTATGCCGGGCCAGGTATCGGCCCAGTACGATTATCAGACACAGGGTGATGAAGACGACCACGGCCACCACACCCCCAATCACCGCGTGGTCGGGCCCAGACTGACCAGCGAGAGCGCTGAGATCTGTGGGGACAAGGGGGGGGGGGGGGGGGGGGGTGAGAGAGGCTTTTGTGGGGAGTAGGCCCTGTACTCCAGTACTGTACCCCAGTGTTACACACACACCCGTCCCCACCGGTACCGTCCCCCAGTGTTACCCAGACAGTCCAATCCCGGTGGGGGGGGGGAGGAGGGAGTGGACGGGAAGGTGGTCAGTGTCACTTTGGCCGCGATGGTCCTGAGGCCGGTCGGCAATAATGTTGCCTGTGACAGACTCCGTCTGGGTGTCGGGGTGAACGTGTATCTCCTCATGTCCCCCGCACTCTGCCTTGTTCTTGCAGCCACTGTCCTCGAGTCACTCAACACCGAAACAGGCCCTTCGGCCCAACTTGCCCATGCTGACCCAGATGCCCCAACCACAATAGTCCCGCCTGCCTGAGTTTGGCCCAAATACCTCCGAACCTGTCCAATAATACATGTACCTGTCCAAATGTTTCTTAAATATGGAAACATAGAAAATAGGTGCAGGAGTAGGCCATTCGGCCCTTCGAGCCTGCACCACCATTCAATGTGATCACGGCTGATCATCCCCAATCAGTACCCCGTTCCTGCCTTCTCCCCATATCCATTGATTCCGTTAGCCCCAAGAGCTAAATCTAACTCTCTCTTGAAAACATCCAGTGAACCGGCCTCCACTGCCTTCTGCGGCAGAGAATTCCACAGACTCACAACTCTCTGGGTGAAAAAGTATTTCCTCATCTCAGTCCTAAATGGCCTACCCCATATTCTTAAGCTGTGTTCTGGTTCTGGACTCCCCCAACATTGGGAACATTTTTCCTGCCTCGAGCATGTCCAATCCCTCAAGAATTTTATATGTTTCTATAAGATCCCCTCTCAACCTTCTAAATTCCAGTGAATACAAGCCCAGTCGCTCCACGCTCTCAGCATATGACAGTCCCGCCATCCCGGGATTTAACCTGGTGAACCTACGCTGCACTCCCTCAATAGCAAGAATGTCCTTCCTCAAATTAGGGGACCAAAACTGCACACAATACTCCAGGTGTGGTCTCACCAGGGCCCTGTACAACTGCAGAAGGACCTCCTTGCTCCTAAACTCAAATCCTCTCGCAATGAAGGCCAACATGCCATTACCTTTCTTCACTGCCTGCTGTACCTGCATGCTTGCTTTCAGTGACTGATGTACAATGACACCCAGATCTCGTTGCACCTCCCCTTTTCAGGTGAGGTTATTCATTTTGGTGGCAAAAACGGGAAAGCAGACTATTATCTAAATGGTGGCCAATTGGGAAAGGGGGAGATGCAGCGAGACCTGGGTGTCATGGTACACCAGTCATTGAAGGTAGGCATGCAGGTGCAGCAGGCAGTAAAGAAAGCGAATGGTATGTTAGCTTTCATTGCAAAAGGATTTGAGTATAGGAGCAGGGAGGTTCTACTGCAGTTGTACAGGGTCTTGGTGATACCACACCTGGAGTATTGCGTACAGTTTTGGTCTCCAAATCTGAGGAAGGACATTATTGGCATAGAGGGAGTGCAGAGAAGGTTCACCAGACTGATTCCTGGGATGTCAGGACTGTCTTATGAAGAAAGACTGGATAGACTTGGTTTATACTCTCTAGAATTTAGGAGATTGAGAGGGGATCTTATAGAAACTTACAAAATTCTTAAGGGGTTGGACAGGCTAGATGCAGGAAGATTGTTCCCGATGTTGGGGAAGTCAAGGACAAGGGGTCACAGCTTAAGGATAAGGGGGAAATCCTTTAAAACCGAGATGAGAAGAACATTTTTCACACAGGGAGTGGTGAATCTCTGGAACTCTCTGCCACAGAGGGTAGTTGAGGCCAGTTCATTGGTTATATTTAAGAGGGAGTTAGATGTGACCCTTCTGGCTAAGGGGATCAGGGGGTATGGAGAGAAGGCAGGTACGGGATACTGAGTTGGATGATCAGCCATGATCATATTGAATGGCGG
>NC_073389.1:55897521-55902521 GCF_028641065.1 Leucoraja erinaceus
CGACTGCCAGCGGCGTGACGACGTATCGACGCGCGGCGTCTCCTCGCGTGCCGCCATGTTGTTTTTGTCGCTGCTGGATTATGAAATGTTTCAAAATCTTTCACCGACCCCGACACGTCCGTCAATAAACGCGGGCAGTCGCTGAAAATAAACGCCAAGTGCGACAGGTCTGTAGAAGGGTCACGACCCGAAACGTCACCCGTTCCGTCTCTCCAGAGATGCTGCCTGTCCCACTGAGTTACTCCAGCATTGTGTGTCTGTTCTCAGTGTAAACCAGCATCTGCAGTTCCTTCCCCACGTCCCCGTGCCTGTCTGACATCCTCCCAATTGCCACGATCATATCTGCCTCCACCACCGCCCCTGGCAGCGCGTTCCAGGCACCCACCCCCCTGTGTAAAACAAACCTGGCCCCTCACATCTATCTCCTTTAAACTTTGCCCTCTCACCTCTAGGCTCTCTCTGCCCTCTGGTCTTTGACCTTTCCACACTGGGGTGAAGGTTCATGGTGGCACTGGGTCCGGTCAGCGCTGGTCAGCCGCGGCTGAGCTCCGGCCGTTGCCCACCCTCCGGCCGTGGTGGATGGAGCAGGAACCGGGCTCCCGCCAGCCCAGACCAACAGCAACACCACGGGCCGTGTGGGTCAGCAGGGGCAAGGTGGGCCGAAGGGCCTGTCTCCATGAGTCATCGCGGTGCAGAGGTCATAGATTCGGGAAGGAGGCCCTTCGGCCCATCGGGCCTGTCCCCTACACCAATTGCACTATTCACCTGCTTACCTACACGAGGGGCGGGAGGGCAGGGGGGTGGGGGGGGGGGGAGTGATGGGGGGATAAAGGGGAGGGGTGGGGCAGAGAGAGAGTGAGGAAGAGAGTTGGGGTGAGAGGGGGAGAGAGTGGAGGGTGGGCGAGGGGGAGGGGGTTGTGGGGGGGGTGTAGATGGGTAGATGGGAGGGGGGGGGGGGGGGGGGTAGATGGGGGGGGGGAGCGGAGGTGGAGAAGACGGGGCAGTGTAGGGTCACTCACCGTACACATAGAGTTTGTATTCGGCGCTGTCGTGGCCCATGGTGTTGGCGGCCTCGCAGTGGTACGTGCCGTTGTCCGTCTCTTGTTCAGGGCGCTGATGACCAGCACGTTGCCGTCCACCACCATGCGCTCGGGGTCCGGCAACTCCGCGCCGTCCTTCTTCCACTTCACCGCCTCCGGCCTGTAACCGCCCCCCCCCCCACGGACCGTCAGCCGCGCGGTGCCTGAGTGACGTGAGGCCGTTCCCCAGCGCCGTGCTACCCCCTCCTCCCCACACACGCCCCACCCTAGCGCCGCGCTCCCCCGGGAACGTGCCGCGCCCAGGCCTGAACCTTTTCTTCAGACTGAAACTAGAGGTGGGTGCTGGTCGGGGAGGGGGTGGGTGGGGGGGGAGGGGGGGGAGGGGCCGGGCCGGATTTAGGTACAAGCTTCACAACCTTAACCTTAGGGCCACGAGATCTAGGGGGGGGGGGGGGGCAGGGACCAGAGTCACCTAAAGGCTGATTGGGGGGGGGCACACAAGTGGAATAGCCTAGGGCCTCTCTTCATCTAAACCCGGCCCTGGTGTGGAGGGGGGGGGAGGGGGAGGGGGAGGGGGGGAGGGGGGGGGAAGTAGACCAGAGGGCGAGTAAAGGCCAGAACAGAGCAGGGCCGGCAGCAGGTGACCTGGCAGGGGGAGGGTGGAGCCCACAATGGTCCATTGTTGGCTTGGGAAGGCATTACAACGAGAGGGGGCAGCAGCTTCTGCTGGACGGGAGCGGGGAGACGAAGGAATGGGGGGGCGGCGGGGACAAGAGCCTCTGTGAACGACGTCCATTCAAAGCCCTGAACTTTGACCTAACCCTGGCCTCCCTGGGTGGTCTGGGCCTGTGTGACCACTCCCTCTCTGACCGGGGGTATCATGTGAGCAGTCACATGGAACAATGAAGGTCACAAGGGATAGGAGCAGAATTCGGCCATTCGGCCCATCAAGCCTACTCCGCCATTCAATCATGGCTGATCTATCTCTCCCTCCCAGGTGCTGGCTCGATGGGCCGAACGGCCTCCTCTTGCACCTATTGTCTATTGATTCATTGTGCCTGTGGGGTGATGGTGGGTCGGTGTAGACGGGTTGGGTCAGTGGGCCGGCCTCTGACCACTAGGACTTGTTGACCCTTCAACTCTCTGCTCCCCTGACCGTGCAGCTCCGGCCACAGCTGGGTTTCGCCCACGTCTCGGCGCCGGCTTTAACGGGCAACTTACACGGGGTTCCCGGTTGCCTGGCAATCCATACGTAGCTCGTCCCCCTCTCGGGCAAAGTCCCTGGACAGGGCAATCCTCACCGACGGTATGTCTGTAACACACAGGGGGGTCGTCAGCTTTAGCGAGGACCAGACGACCCAAGGGTCCCGGCTGTGACACCAGCCAAGTACGTACGGACGTGTTCGATGTAAACGGTGCAAGGTCCGACAACCCGACCCCAACTGCAGCCGCGACTGCCCGCTCCGAAACCTCGAGTTGGTGCCCCATCGGGTACTGATTGGGCTGTATTTTGGGAACATACATACATACATACAGCCCCACCCTAAACACTGACCTCCCCTCAACTCTCACCCCCCCGACCCACACCCACCCTCCCCCCCCACCCCCACCCACCCCACCCTTCCACCCCAGACCCACCTCTCACCTCTCACAACCACCAGACCCAGACCCACCCCTCACCCAGCCCGACCCCCAGGGCAGGCTACCTCACCTCTCACACCCCCGATCCAGATCCCACCCCTCACCCCTCAGCTCACCATGTACAACACACTCAGGTGGTGCACACCGAAGGGCCGACTGGGCCCAGCTCCTGCCCCCTGGGCAGGCTACCTGAGATAGTGGACCTGTGCTGTCCACGTACCTGCCCAAATATTCCCCAACATTGCGATCATTCCAGCTTCTATCGTTTGCTCCGGGTGTTTGTTCCAATCCACATGTTTGGTGTGTAAAAGCTGCCACTGAGGCCTTTATTAAATCTTGTCCCTCTCATCTTAAGCCTGTGCCTTCTAGTTTTAGATTCCTCTACCCTGGGAGAAAGGTCACCCCCCAGTAAGGTCACCCCTCAGCCTCCGACTCTGTAAAGTAAAAATGTCCCAGACTAAGTCTGGGGAAATGGCCCTGCGGATGAAGTCAGGAGTGGAGCTGATAAGGGGCTAGCATGGGCCAATGGGTTGAATGGCCTTTTCTTATAGAAGATAGACAGAAAAAGTTCTGGAC
Organism: Leucoraja erinaceus; assembly: GCF_028641065.1. Lineage (NCBI taxonomy): Eukaryota > Metazoa > Chordata > Chondrichthyes > Rajiformes > Rajidae > Leucoraja > Leucoraja erinaceus. Next base: position 55,900,779 of record NC_073389.1, read on the forward strand.
TCCCCAAACATCGGGAACATGTTTCCTGCCTCTAGCGTGTCCAAACCCTTAACAATCTTATATGTTTCAATAAGATACCCTCTCATCCTTCTAAACTCCACAGAGTGTACAAGCCCAGCCGCTCCATTCTCTCAGCATATGACAGTCCCGCCATCCCAGGAATTAACCTGGTAAACCTACGCTGGGCTTCCCTCAATAGCTAGAATGTCCTTCCTCAAATTAGGGGACCGAAACTGCACACAATACTCCAGGTGTGGTCTCACTAGGGTCCTGTACAACTGCAGAAGGACCTCTTTGCTCCTATGCTCAACTCCGCTTGTTATGAAGGCCAACATGCCGTGAGCTTTCTCAGATAGCTCAGACCACAGTTACTGGTAATCGTGTCGATAGTTTAGTTAATTGTCACGTGTGCCAAGGTAGAAAGCTTTTTTGTTGCGTGTTAACCAGCCGGCCAGCGGTGACAAAGACTATACATGATTACAATCGAGCCGTCCACAGTGTACAGATTCAGGATAAAGGGAATAATGTTTAGTGCAAGGTGATATATTCATCAAAGAGTTCTAGCAATTAGAAGCAGCATAGAATCAATAGTAATTATATCTATCACTGCGTTACTGACAATAATATCCATCAGGGCGCTCATATCTCCCCATAAGTTCATTGTAACTAAACATGTTGGTCTGATGGTCATTTCACTGCTCACTCAATTGCTGGTGATTAGATTTTACACTTTACAGATACGGGACAGAAACAGGCCCTTCGGCCCATCGATTCCATGCTGACCAGCGACCCCACCCCATACATTAACACTATCCTACACACACCAGGGACAAGTTCACCTGCACAACACACTCAGGTGTAACACACCCAATTCTTACCAAAGCAAATTAACATATTCTGTACTCTGGAGTGTAGAAGGATGAGAGGGAATCTTATTGAAACATATAAGATTATTAAGGGTTTGGACACCCTAGAGGCAGGAAACATGTTCCCCATGTTGGGGGAGTCCAGAACCAGGGGCCACACAGTTTAAGAATAAGGGGTAAGCCATTTAGAACGGAGATGAGGAAACACTTTTTCTCACAGAGAGTTGTGAGTCTGTGGAATTCTCTGCCTCAGAGGGCGGTGGACGCCGGTTCTCTGGATGCTTTCAAGAGAGAGCTAGATAGGGCTCTTAAAGATAGCGGAGTCAGGGGATATGGGGAGAAGGCAGGAACGGGGTACTGATTGTGGATGATCAGCCATGATCACATTGAATGGCGGTGCTGGCTCGAAGGGCCGAATGGCCTCTACTCCTGCACCTATTGTCTATAAATGTGGCCTCACCAACGTCTTATACAACTGCAACATGACCTCCCAACTTCTCTACTCAATACTCTGACTGATGAAGGCCAATGTGCCAAAAGCCGTTTTGACCACCTCATCTACCTGCGACTCCACCTTCAAGGAACCATGCACCTGTACTCCTAGATCCCTCTGCTCTACAACACTCCCCAGAGGCCCACGATTCACTGTGTAGGCCCTGCCCTTGTTAGACGTCGCAAAATGTCTGTGTGTGTGTGTGTGCGTGTGTGCATGTGTGTGTGCGTGTGCGTGCACGTGCGCGCGTGCGTGTGCGTGCATGTGTGCGCGTGTGCGTGCATGTGTGTGCGTGTGCACGTGTGTGTGCATGTGTGTGCGTGCGTGTGCTTGTGTGCGTGCATGTGTGTGTGCGCATGTGTGTGTGCGTGCATGTGTGTGTGT
>NC_073389.1:55907521-55912521 GCF_028641065.1 Leucoraja erinaceus
AACCGTTTGTGTTCAAACTTTGAACTGTTTGCACGTTCTCCCCGTGACCTGCGTGGGTTTTCTCCGGGCGCTCCGGTTTCCTCCCACACTCCAAAGATGTGCAGGTTTGTAGGCTAATTGGCTTGGGATAATTGTAAATGATCCCTAGTGTGTGTGTGGGATAGTGTTAGTGTGCGGGGATCGCTGGTCGGCACGGACCCGGTGGGCCGAAGGGCCTGTTTCCGCGCTGTATCTCTAAACTAAACTAAATAGCTCTCCTCATAATATATTCCCTTAACGTAATTTGAAACAAGTTTATTCATGGATAACCCCTTGAGATGGACAGTCATCTCGTTTTCGAGGGGGTCCAACATAAAACATACAGCACAAGACATAACATACACGAACATAAAGGCTCTCAATCACCCACCTACCCACACACCAATCCCATAACCCCTCCATCCCCACTTGTTATAGTTTATAACAATTGTTAATTGACTTTACATATCCAATAATAACAGTTATATGTTACAGCGCAAATGATCACACACAGAGCAAGCTTGATAAAGGAACTTGAAGACTCTAATACTAGAAACAGGTACATGGTTTTATAAGGAAGGGTAAAAGTGTATTTTTAAATAGACAAAATGAGCTAATAGTTCTTATGGTACTAGGCAGAGTGTTCCAGTCAGAAGGAACTTTGAATTTAAATGCACGTCTCCCAATTTCTTTGTTAATTCTACCTATTAATGTAAGGAGCTACATGTTGAACAATGACAGGGCAGAGCTGGCTTGTTGGGACTTGTTGAGACAGGCGACCAGGATAATGTTGCTCATTAATGAGGAGATGTATCCGATTCCACTCATCCAACATGTTCAGTATTGTTTACCCCAGATGAAGGAGCTGGGAGTTTGTTGTCAATAAGGGCATCGTGTGGCAGAGGCGTCGCAGCAGGCCAACGTACAGTCCAACAGGTGGATGGGCACGGTGGCACAGCGGGTAGAGTTGCTGCCTCACAGCGCTGGAGACCAAGGACTACGGGCGCTGTCTGTACGGAGTTTGCACGTTCTCCCAGTGACCTGCGTGGGTTTTCTCCGGGATCTTCGGTTTCCTCCCACACTCCAAAGACGTGGGGGTTTGTACGTTAATTGACTTGGTGTAAGTGTAAATTGTCCCTGGTGTGTGTGGGGTAGTGTCAGTGTGCGGGGATCGCTGGTCTGCATGGACCTGGTGGGCTGAAGGGCCTGTTTCCCCACTGTATCTCTAAACTAAACAGTGCAGCTCCAAGCAACATCTGGTAGAAGTCTACACAACTGTGGGAGGCACAGACATGGTAGACAGTCAGAACCTTCTCCCAACACATGGCTGTGGAGGCCAAGTTAGTGGCAGTGATAGATAGATTCTTGATTAGTGCGGGTGTCAGGGGTTATGGGGAGAAGGCAGGAGAATGGGGTTAGGAGGGAGAGACAGATCAGCCATGATTGAATGGCGGAGTAGGCTTGATGGGCTGAATGGCCTGATTCTGCACCTGTCCCTTATGAAACCGGACCAAGATAACCAAGAACGAGCTGGTGATGATGAAATATAGTCAGGCCTGAGCCTCCCCCGGGGGAAGGAGTGGAGGGAGAGAGAGAATGGGATCAGTGGGCCAGGGGTCACAGGTTACAGACTGAAGGCCTACAATAAGATGGCCGTGGTTAGTTTAGAGATACATCGATCCGCGCCGACCAGCGATCCCCGCACACTAACACGATCCTACACACACACACACACACACACACACACACACACACACGCACACACACACACGCACACACCCCCACACACACACCCCACACATACACACACACACGCACACATACCCACACACCCACACACACCCCCACACACACACACACGCACGCACACACACACACACACACACACACACACACACACACACACATGCAAGTCTTTGGAGTGTGGGAGGAAACCGGAGCGCCCGGAGAAAACCCATGCAGGTCACGGGGAGAACAGTGTGCGGGGATCGCTGGTCGGCACAGACACGGTGGGCCGAAGGGCCTGTTTCCGCGCTGTATGTCTAAATATAACGCTGCCCGCCCCTCCCTGCTGTGTGCCAGCTCTGATTCTACAGCGAGACGGCTTTGCCCGGCTGCTCCCAGAGTGAATGGGCTGTGGGGGAGGGAAGGCCACACAATAGCTGTGATTCCTTTTATTTTATTTCAAGATGATGGCACTGTGGGCTTTTGTCCCTGAGTTTACAACAGCGCAGCGAGCAGACACGCAGTCAGATGCAGCTTCCCCACTGCCAGAGACAAAGCCCAGCTCCACCACCCCCATCCGTGACAAATCCCAGCCCACTTTTAAAGGCACAGAAGTGGGAAAACGCACACCTCCAGATCCCACATTCAGCGACAGCTTCTCCCCAAAGACAGACACAAAAATGCCAGAGTAACTCAGCGGGACGGGCAGCATCTCTGGAGAGAGGGAAGGGCGACGTTTCGGGTTGAGACCAGAGAAACATAGAAAATAGGTGCAGGAGGAGGCCATTCTCTCCCTGGCGCTCTCTCTCCTGCTGAACACCATTAACGAACAGCAGCGGGACCACCCCGAAGGTGTTCACATAATCGCAGGGGACTTTAATAAGGCCAACTTGAAGACTGTACTGCCGAAATTCTACCAACATGTCAAGTGTTCTACTAGAGGGGTGAACACGCTGGATCATGTTTACACCAATATCAAGCACGCGTATAGAGCCATCCCCCTCCCCCAACTCGGCCAGTCAGATCATCTCTCCCTCCTGCTCTCTCCAGCCTACACCCCCCTCAGACGCAGTGCCAGGCCCACCATAAGATCTGTTACAACCTGGCCTGAAAATGCACTCTCCAATCTACAGGACTGCTTTACCCAGACAAACTGGGACATATTCGAACACCAGGACCTGGAAACTCTCACAGAATCGGTGCTGGACTATATCAAGTTCTGCATCGGAAATGTGACTGTAGACAAAAACATACGGGTTTTCCCAAACCAGAAACCCTGGATGTCCAGTCAGGTCCGCACACTCCTCAGAGCCCGCGATGCTGCCTTCAGGTCAGGTGACAGAGCTCTGTACAGGGCTGCTCGAGCCGACCTGAAAAGTGGTATTAAAAAGGCCAAGGCGGATCACAAGAGGAGCATAGAGTCCCACTTGTCCAGCAATAATACACGGGAGGTATGGCGGGGCATACAAGACATTACCAACTACAGAGGCTGTGCCACAAAGTCAGAAGACCTGAGTGCACCGCTGGCAGAAAAGCTAAATTGCTTCTTCTCCCGCTTTGAAACATCACAACAGCAGCACTCACCTGCTACAGCCCTGTTCCCACCCTCACCTGGCTCCTGTACTACCCCACTCACTGTCGGGGAACACGATGTCAGACGGGTGCTCCTGGCAGTGAACCCCAAGAAGGCTACCGGCCCAGATGGAGTACCTGGTAAGGTGCTCAAAGCGTGCGCCCACCAGCTCACTGCCATCTTCACCAGAATTTTCAATCTCTCCCTGGCCCAGGCAGTTATTCCGTCCTGCCTAAAATCAGCCACAATCGTCCCTGTGCCGAAGAAGTCTCCCATCACCAGCCTTAATGACTACCGTCCTGTTGCCCTCACTCCGGTAATCACGAAGTGCTTCGAGAGATTGGTCCTCCAGCACATCAAGGACTATCTACCACCAGACTTCGACCCCCACCAATTCGCTTATCGCCAAAACAGATCCACAGAAGACGCCATCACCGTAGCTCTCCACTCTGTGCTGAGCCATCTGGAGCAGGGACAGAGCTACGTCCGGATGCTCTTTGTGGATTTTAGTTCAGCCTTTAACACAATCATCCCGGACATCCTCATTGGTAAACTGGTCACTCTCGGCCTCCCCACTGTCACATGTGCCTGGATTAAGGATTTCCTCACAAACCGGCCCCAGACTGTGAGACTTGGCCCCCACCTCTCCTCCACTCGCAGGTTGAGTACCGGTTCCCCACAGGGCTGTGTGCTAAGCCCCCTCTTATACTGTCTCTACACCTACGACTGTAGTCTGGCCCACAACAACAACCGCATCGTCAAATTTGCTGACGACACTACTGTGGTCGGACTTATTTCAAAGGGAGACGAGGCAGCCTACAGAGAGGAAGTCATGAAGTTGACAACCTGGTGCTCAGAAAACAATCTGGCTCTGAACACCAGGAAAACAAAAGAGCTCATTGTCGACTTCAGGAGGCACAGCACCGACTTAGTCCCCCTACACATTAACGGCGAGTGTGTGGAGAGGGTCAACACCTTCCGGTTTCTCGGCGTCCATATCGCGGCTGACATCTCCTGGACGGACAACACGACGGCGGTCATCAAGAAGGCTCAGCAGCGGCTGCACTTCCTGAGGGTCCTCAGGAAGCACAACCTGGACTCTAACCTGCTGCTGACCTTCTACCGCTCGTCCATCGAGAGCCTGCTGACATACTGCATTACAGCATGGTATGGCAGCTGCACCATGGCAGACAGGGAGAGGCTTCAGAGGGTAACCAGGACAGCGCAGAGGATCATTGGTTGCCCTCTCCCCTCCCTGATGGACATCTACACCTCCCGCTGCCTTAGCAGGGCAAAGAAGATCACCAAAGACAGCTCCCATCCTGCGTTTGGACTGTTCGACCTGCTGCCCTCTGGAAGGCGCTATAGGTGCATCAAATCCAGGACAAACAGACTCAGGAATAGCTGCTTCCCGAGAATTATATCTACCATAAATTCAAATCCACACATGCACTGACTACACCGCCCAACACGGACTTCCATCTGTATATATGTATATATGTATGTAGCGCCGTAGAATTTGTGCACCTATTCCCCCCCCCCATCTCCCTTCTGTTTTGTTTTTCTGTTTCTTGTTTTTTGTGTAAAATTGTATGTATGCACTGAGTACGAGCAGCTTTCAGTTTCACTGTACATGTATAGTGACAATAAATGGCATATCTATCTATATCTATATCTCATTCGG
>NC_073389.1:55917521-55950021 GCF_028641065.1 Leucoraja erinaceus
AGAGGGCCGCGTGTAACTGTGGGCCCCACACGGGCACAACATGGGCCCCACACGGGGACAACGTGGGCCCCACACACACACAACATGGGCCCCACACACACACAACGTGGGCCCCACACACACAAAACGTGGGCCCCACACGGGCACAACGTGGGCCCCACACGGGCACAACATGGGCCCCACACGGGCACAACGTGGGCCCCACACACACACAACATGGGCCCCACACACACACAACATGGGCCCCACACACACACAACGTGGGCCCCACACGGGCACAACATGGGCCCCACACACACACAACGTGGGCCCCACACGGGCACAACATGGGCCCCACACGGGCACAACATGGGCCCCACACACACACAACATGGGCCCCACACACACACAACATGGGCCCCACACACACACAACGTGGGCCCCACACACACACAACATGGGCCCCACACACACACAACATGGGCCCCACACACACACACAACGTGGGCCCCACACGCACACAACATGGGCCCCACACGCACACAACATGGGCCCCACACACACACAACATGGGCCCCACACGGGCACAACATGGGCCCCACACACACACAACATGGGCCCCACACGCACACAACATGGGCCCCACACGCACACAACATGGGCCCCACACGCACACAACATGGGCCCCACACCCACACAACATGGCCCCCACACCCGCACAACATGGGCCCCACACACACACAACATGGGCCCCACACACACACAACATGGGCCCCACACGGGCACAACATGGGCCCCACACACACACAACATGGGCCCCACACACACACAACATGGGCCCCACACGGGCACAACATGGGCCCCACACACCCACAACATGAGCCCCACACGGGCACAACATGGGCCCCACACGGGCACAACATGGGCCCCACACGGGCACAACATGGGCCCCACACGGGGACAACGTGGGCCCCACACACACACAACATGGGCCCCACACGGGGACAACGTGGGCCCCACACACACACAACGTGGGCCCCACACGGGCACAACATGGGCCCCACACACACACAACATGGGCCCCACACGGGCACAACATGGGCCCCACACGGGGACAACGTGGGCCCCACACACACACAACATGGGCCCCACACGGGGACAACGTGGGCCCCACACACACACAACGTGGGCCCCCACACGGGCACAACATGGGCCCCACACGGGCACAACATGGGCCCCACACGGGCACAACCCCACACGCGCACAACATGGGCCCACACGGGCACAACGTGGGCCCCACACCATGGACCGCACAACACACAACATGGGCCCCACACAGGCACAACATGGGCCCCACACCCGCACAACATGGGCCCCACACGGCCACAACATGGGCCCCACACGCCCACAACATGGGCCCCACACGGGCACAACATGGGGCCCACACACACACACAACATGGGCCCCACACGGGCACAACATGGGCCCCACACACACACACAACGTGGGCCCCACACGGGCACAACATGGGCCCCACACGGGCACAACATGGGCCCCACACACACACAACGTGGGCCCCACACACACACATACACACACACGCCCCACACACACACAACATGGGCCCCACACGGGCACAACATGGGCCCCACACACACACAAACATGGGCCCCACACACACACAACATGGGCCCCCACACACACACACAACATGGGCCCCACACACACAACATGGGCCCCACACACACACACAACACGGGCACAACATGGGCCCCACACACACACAACGTGGGCCCCACACACACACATACACACACACGCCCCACACACACACAACATGGGCCCCACACGGGCACAACATGGGCCCCACACACACACACAACGTGGGCCCCACACGGGCACAACATGGGCCCCACACGGGCACAACATGGGCCCCACACACACACAACGTGGGCCCCACACACACACAACATGGGCCCCACACACACACAACATGGGCCCCACACGGGCACAACATGGGCCCCACACACACACAACATGGGCCCCACACACACACAACATGGGCCCCACACACACACAACATGGGCCCCACATGGGCCCCACACACACACACACAACGTGGGCCCCACACACACACAACATGGGCCCCACACACGCACAACATGGGCCCCACACACACACAACATGGGCCCCACACACACACAACATGGGCCCCACACACACACACACATGGGCCCCACACACACACAACGGGGGCCCACACACACACACACGTGGGCCCCACACACACACAACATGGGCCCCACACACACACAACATGGGCCCACACACACACACACGTGGGCCCCACACACACACACAACATGGGCCCCACACACACACAACATGGGCCCCACACGGACACAACGTGGACCCCACACACACACAACATGGGCCCCACACGGGCACAACGTGGGCCCCACACGGGCACAACATGGGCCCCACACACACAGGCAAACAATATCCACTTGCCTCCACATGGTGTGTGTGTGTGTGTGTGTGTGTGTGCGCGGGAGTAAGTGTGTGCGGGCGAGCGTGCGTGCGCGTGTGTGTGTGTGTGTGTACGTGTGTGCGTGCATGTGTGTGTGTGCGTGCATGCGTGCGCGTGTGTACGTGTGTGTGTGCGCGTGCATGCGTACGTGTGCGTGTGAGCATAGAACTCATTGTGTCCCCCCCCCCGCTCGCTGCAGTTTAGAAGGATGAGGGGGTACCTCGTTGAAACGTACAGAATAGTGAAAGACCTGGATAGAGTGCATGTGGAGAGGATGTTTCCACTAATGGGAGAGTCTAGGACCAGAGGTCACAGCCTCAGAATTAAAGGACGTTCCTTCAGGAAGGAGAGGAGGAGGAATTTCTTAGGTCAGAGGGTGGTGAATCTGTGGAATTAATTGCCACAGACGGTGGTGGAGGCCAAGTCAATGGATATATTTAAGGCCAAAATAGATAGATTCTTGATTAGTACGGGTGTCAGAGGTTACGGGGAGAAGGCAGGAGAATGGGGTTAGGAGGGAGAGATAGATCAGCTGTGATTGAATGGTGGAGTAGACTTGATGGGCCGAATGGCCTCATTCTACTATTACTTATGAACATATGATGTTCTAACTGCAACGTGACGTCCCATGTTGTATGTGACATGTCCGGAAGTGGCGGCGCTGTGAAACGGCTGCGGCTCGCCTGCAGTCTGTCTGTTTTTACTTTTTTGTGTTGTTTTTTTTGTCTTGTTCAGTTAAACTTGTGGTTATTAGGTTGTGTCATGTGTGTGTGGGGGTGAAACGGGGCTTTCTGTCTCTCCCTTCGGGGGAATGCGACTTTCTTGTCGTATCCCCCTTCTCTTCCCCCGTCTGAGCTGAGGCCTAATGGCGGAGCTGGCGGCCTCCAGCCTGCGACCGACCTCGAGGATCCGGAGGTAGAGCCAGCCAGGACTTGACTTACCAACGCGAGGCTGGCCGTCTTCGAGCTGCGGCGGCGTTCGGGCAGCGGCACGACTCGGCGCTCCGGTGAGGGTGGACGGTGCGGGGCTGAGACGCTCCCGTGTGGGCATCGCGGTGCGGGGCTGAGACGCTCCCGTGTGGGCAGCGCGGTGCGGGGCTGAAACACTCCCGTGTGGGCGGCCTGGTGCGGGGCTGAGACACTCCCGTGTGGGCGGCCCGGTGCGGGGCTGAGACTCTCCCGTGTGGGCGGCCTGGTGCGGGGCGGAGACGGTGCTCCGGCGGCTAAGGCGGCGTTCTGGGGGCGGCGACCTGAATCCGGGGCTCGGCCGCGGGCCAGTGGACGACATCGTCGGGAGCTCGCGGGTCACAGGTTGATGCCTGTTTTCCGGAGCTCCCGTGGCAACAACTGCGTCCGCTGGACTGGAGGGCGGCAGCTTCGACCACCCCCGGCCGCGGATCTTGAACCGCGGGACTGACTTACCAACGCCCGGTGGGGCATCGCCTCAGCGCAGAGGGAGAAGAGGAGGGAAGAGACAGCAACCCTAAAACTTCTGCCTCCATCACAGTGAGGAGGTGCCTGGTGAACTCACTGTGGTGGATGTTAATTTGTGTTTATTGTGTGTTGTTATTATTACATGTATGGCTGCAGGCAACAACATTTCGTTCAGACCGAAAGGTCTGAATGACAAATAAAGGGTTCAATTCAATTCAATTCAACATGCCGGGGTTGGTGCCGATGAGCGTGGTGCGGCGTGGTTCGGTGTGGGCAGCGTGGTGCGGCTCGGCGTGTCGGTGTCTGATACTCACCCAGCACGGTGAGGAAGGCTTTGGCTGTCTTGACCGGCATGGTGAAAAGGGAGCAGGTGTACTGGCCTTCATCCGACAGGGTGATGTCGCTGATGTTGATGCTCAGCTCGTGCCAGGATGACCGCACCAGCTCGATACGGTTGTCCCGCAGTGCTGCGGATAAAACGCCGGCACGTGAGAACACGCCGTGACCGGGGACACTCGCACATTGGCCTCCAGAAATAAAATACAATAACTACACAGACAAAAGCTCAGGCGCTGAACAACCAGCAACAATGAATTACATTATCCAAAAATAAACTTTATACAGAATAAAAATATGTACACAAAAAAACACCGTACCCGCTGAGTTACTCCAGCACTCTGTGAAACGTCACCTATCCATGTTCTCCACAGATGCTGCCTGACCCGCTGAGTTACTCCAGCACTATGTGCGAAAAATAGTCACCGTTCCATGTTCTCCATAGGCATGCTGCGGGCCGAAACCGCTGAGTTATCGGTGCAGCAGCATCTATGGAGCGAAGGAGATAGGCAACGTTTTGGGCCGAAATCCTTGTGGAAATAGGCAACGTTTCGGGCCGAAACCCTTCCGGGTTTCGGCCCGAAACGTTGCCTATTTCCTTAGCTCCATAGATGCTGCTGCACCCGCTGAGTTACTCCAGCACTCTGTGAAACGTCACCTATCCATGTTCTCCACAGATGCTGCCTGACCCGCTGAGTTATTCCGGCACTTTTTGTCTTTCCTTTGTAAACCAGCACCTGCAGTTCCTTGTGCTCGGTAGAGTCTGCGCCTATATCTACACCTCACGCTGCCTCGGCAAGGCCAGCAGCATCATCAAGGACCAGTCACACCCCGGCCACTCACTCTTCTCCCCTCTCCTATCAGGCAAGAGGTACAGAAATGTGAAAACGCACGCTCACCTCCAGATTCAGGGACAGTTTCTTCCCAGCTGTTATCAGGCAACTGAACCGTCCTACCACAACCAGAGAGCAGTGCTGAACTACTATCTACCACATTGGTGACCCTCAGACCATCTTTGATCAGACTTAACTTAAAAATAGTCCTCTCACCAACTGTATAGCGGTCCTGACCTCCCATCTACCTCATCGTAGACCCTCGGACTATTTTTAATCGGACTTTACTGGGCTTTACCTTACACTAAACATTATTCTTTTTATACTGTATCTGTACACTGTGGAGCCAGCACCGCCATTCAATATGATCATGTTTAAGATGGAACTGCAGATGCTGGAAAAATCGAAGGGTAGACAAAAATGCTCAAGAAACTCAGCGGGTGAGGCAGCATCTATGGAGCGAAGGAATAGGTGACGTTTCAGGTCGAGACCCGTCAGGGTCTCGGCCCGAAACGTCACCTATTCCTTCGCTCCATAGATGCTGCCTCACGAAACGTCACCTATTCCTTCGCTCCATAGATGCTGCCTCACGAAACGTCGCCCATTCCTTCGCTCCATAGATGCTGCCTCACCCGCTGAGTTTCTCCAACATTTCTGCCAACCTCGGACTATCCTTAGATCGGACTTTAAAGCCCCGTCCCACGGTGCGAGTTCATTCCAAGAGCTCTCCCGAGTTTAAAAAACTCGTGGTAAGCACGGAGAGTGTACGTAGCGGGTACGTCGGAGCTCGGGGACGTCTCTTAGCGGCTCGTAACACAAACGGCAGGTACTCCGGAAGACTCGCTAACGGCAGGTAAGCACGGGAAGACTGGTGAAGATTTTTCAACTTGTTGAAAAATGTCCACGATAGCCCCGTGTACCGATGAGCGGCCATTACCGTCAATCTCCGAGTTCGAATCAGGGCAAACTCGGGAGAGCTCTTAGAATGAACTCGTGCCGTGGGACAGGGGCTTAAGTTTAGTTTGAGTTTAGTTTATTGTCACGTGTACCGAGGTACAGTGAAAAGCTTTTGTTGCGCGCTAACCAGTCAGCAGAAAGACAACACATGATTACAATCCATAGATGCATCCATAGTGTACAGATACACGATAAGGGAATAATGTTTAGTGCAAGGTAAAGTCCGATCAAAGATAGTCCGAGGGTCACCAATCAGGTAGATAGTAGTTCAGGACTGCTCTCTGGTTGTGGTAGGATGGTTCAGTCCTAACATTAGCCACTGGTCGTTTAAGAAGGAACTGCAGATGCTGAAACAATCGGAGGTAGCCAAAAATGCTGGAGAAACTCAGCGGGTGAGGCAGCATCTGTGGTGCGAAGGTATAGGTGGAATTTCGGAGCCACTGGTTACTGGCTTTACCTTGCACTAAACATTATTCCCTTATCATGCATCTGTACACTAGAAGTAGCTCGATTTGTACCAAGCCGAATAACCTGCAAACCTGCACGTCTTTGTCGTGTGGGAGGAAACCGGAGCGCCCGGAGAAACCCCACGGGGGAGCGGAACGTACAAACTCCGTACAGGCAGCGCCCGTAGTGGGGATGGAACGCGGGTCTCTGGCGCTGCCTCAGGTCAGGATCTCAAGCCCCCGCGCACCAGTGAGACGGGAGAACACTGACCCTGGAATAAACACCGCTCCCGTCTCGCTCACTCACTCACTCGCTCACACACCAAGAGCCCATTATTAATTCATGGCTGAGGCTCGTATCCAGACTGCCGTCACCATGGCGACCAGTACTCCACAACCCACAGATTGCTAGCAGGCTCACTTAGAAATAATTATATCTTGGGTGGGGGGGGGATGTGGGTGGGTGGGACATAGTGGGGGGGGGGGGATGTGGGTGGGTGAGTGGGGGGTATGTGGGTGGGGGGGGGGTGGGTGGTGGTGTGTGGGGGGGGGGGGTGTGGTGGGGGGGTTTGGTGGGGGGGGGGGGGGGGTGGGTGGGTGGGGGTATGTGGGTGGGGGTGGTATGTGGGTGGGGGGACGTGGGTGGGGGATGTGGGTGGGGGGGGGCAATGTGGGGGGGGATGTGGGTGGGGGTACACAGGGTGGGTGGGACATGGGTGGGTGGGGGCCACGTGGGGTGGCATCTCTGCGTGACGTTTCTGGGTCATGACCCTTCTACACGAACCATTCTTCATTTCCTTGATCAACGTGGGTCGTTTTCACATCTGACCCAACCATATCTCTAGTCTCTCCCCCCACCCCCACCGCCCCTCCCCCACACTCCCTGGAAAAATCCCCCCTCTCTCTGTCCCTCCCTCACCCAAGTGGTACCCAGCTACAGAGCCGTCTTGTTTTAGTCTCATTGTCTGTAACTGGTTTTCACCTAACCCACCGCTAACAATGGCCTGCTTCCTTGATCATCGTTACTTTTTTTGCATTTGCTTCATTCATTTGTTCTATATCTCTCTACATCACCGTCTCTATCTCTCATTTCCCTCTCCCCCGACTCTCAGTCTGAAGAAGGGTCTCAACCCGAAACGTCACCCATTCCTTCTCTCCAGAGATGCTGCCTGTCCCGCTGAGTTACTCCAGCATTTTGTGTCTTTGCATCTTTGGTGTAAACCAGCACCTGCAGTTCCTTCTTACACCCTAGCTACAATCTCTATACCCTGGACCCTAGATTTAGAGAGGGCTTGTATACAAACACAGGGATGTTACGCTGAGGCTCTATAAGGCGCTGGTCAGGCCGCATTTGGAATATTGTGAGCAATTTTGGGCCCCGTATCTGAGGAAGGATGTGCCGGCTCTGGAGAGGGTCCAGAGGAGGTTTACAAGAACGATCCCAGGAATGAGTGGGTTAACCTATGATGAGCGTTTGTCGGCACTGGGCCTGTACTCGCTGGGGTTTAGGATGAGGGGGGACCTCATTGAAACATACAGAATAGTGGGCAGCTTGGATAGAGTGGATGTGGAGAGGATGTTTCCACTAGTGGGAGAGTCTAGGACCAGAGGTCACAGCCTCAGAATTAGAGGACATTCTTTTAGAAAGGAGATGAGGAGGAATGGTGAATCTGTGGGATTTGTGGCCACAGACGGCTGTGGAGGCCACAAGTCAGTGGATATATTTTAAGGCAGAGATAGATAGATTCTTGATTAGTGCGGGTGTCAGGGGTTATGGGGAGAAGGCAGGAGAATGGGGTTAGGGGGGAGAGATAGATCAGCCATGATTGAATAGCAGAGTAGACTTGATGGGCCGAATGGCCTAATTCTACCCCTATCTCTTATGATCTTATGATCTGACCCGCTGAGTTACTCCAGCTCTTTGGTGTAAACCAGCATCTGCAGTTCCTTCCTACATCCCAGCTACACTCCCTCTACCCTGGTGCAGTCTCCCCAGTTCCTGATTCACACTTACACAATTACCCCAACGTTGTGTCTCTCTCCTGCCATTGTTGTGTAACTCGAGGATGTTTTCAAGAGAGATTTAGCTCTTGGGGCTAATGGGATCAAGGGATATGGGGAGAGAGCAGGAACGGGGCACGGATTGTGGATGATCAGCCGTGATCATATTGAATGGTTACTGTCTCCGCCACTTCCTTTCTTCTTCCCGCACCCCCCCCCACATCAGTCTAAAGAAGGGTCTTGACCCGAAACATCACCTGTTGCTTAACTTCATAGATGCTGCCTCACCCACTGAGTTCCTCCAGCATTTTTGTCTGCATCTGCAGTTCTTTCTTAAAAGTGATCGTATTGAATGGCGGTGCTGGCTCTGAGGGCCGAATGGCCTCCCCCTGCACCTATCGTCTATTCTTGTCTGTTGGGGCAGGCAGCATCTCTGGAGCGAAGGAATGGGTGAGGTTTTGGGTCGAGACCCTTGAAGCAGGAACAGGGAACAGATTGTGGATGGATCCAGTGGTGCTGGCTCGGGGGGCCGAATGGCCTCCTCCTGCACCTATTTTCTCTACGTTTCTATGTCGGCTCAGACCCCGGCCAGCACACGGCGTTCCCTCCACCACGTCCACGCCTCTCCTGATCAAAGCCGCCCGCGTGGATCACTGCTGTCACCCGCTCTTTCATTCCAGTTGCACTAACAACGCTTTAATATCGCACGATCAAACGTCCTTTGAAACCACACTTACACCACTCTGCAGTTAGTTAAACATAAATTGGCTTAAATAAATCCCTGCCTGCTTTGCACTGACGAATATTAATTGTTCAGATGGTCATTTGATTTTTCTTTTCAGCGATTATATTTGCAGCAGTTGTCCTTCCATCGACTCCGTCTGCACCTCACGCTGCCTCGGCAAGGCCAGCAGCCCAGACCATCACAACCTCCCTACTGTCAACTTTATCTCCACCAGCAGCAGAATCACGGACCAACATAATCATGGTATGTTAGCCTTCATAGCAAAAGGATTTGAGTATAGGAGCAGGGAGGTTCTACTGCAGTTGTACAGGGTCTTGGTGAGACCACACCTGGAGTATTGCGTACAGTTTTGGTCTCCAAATCTGAGGAAGGACATTCTTGCCATAGAGGGAGTGCAGAGACGGTTCACCAGACTGATTCCTGGGATGTCGAAAGACTGGATAGACTCGGCTTGTACTCGCTAGAATTTAGAAGATTGAGGGGGGATCTTATAGAAACTTACAGAATTCTTAAGGGGTTGGACAGGCTAGATGCAGGAAGATTGTTCCCGATGTTGGGGAAGTCCAGAACAAGGGGTCACACAGTTTAAGGATAAGGGGGAAATCTTTTAGGACTGAGATGAGAAAAACATTTTTCACACAGAGAGCGGTGAATCTGTGGAATTCTCTGCCACAGAGGGTAGTTGAGGCCACAGTTCATTGGCTATATTTAAGAGGGAGTTAGATGTGGCCCTTGTGGCTAAAGGGATCAGGGGGTATGGAGAGAAGGCAGGTACAGGATACCGAGTTGGATGATCAGCCATGATCATATAGAATGGCGGTGCAGGCTCGAAGGGCCAAATGGCCTCTACTCCTGCACCTAATTTCTGTTTCTATGAACCAGTCGCACCCCGGCCACTCCCTCTTCTCCCCTCTCCCATCGGGCAAGAGGTACAGAAGTGTGAAAACGCACACCTCCAGATTCAGGGACAGTTTCTTCCCAGCTGTTATCAGGCAACTGAACCATCCCACCACAGCCAGAGAGCGGTCCTGAACTACTATCTACCACATTGGTGACCCTCAGACCATCTTTGATCAGACTCAAATGGACTTTATCTTGCAGTAAACATTATTCCTTTATCCTGTTTCTGTACACTGGGGAGGGGGGCTCGATTGTAATCATGTATAGGTTTTGTCAGTGATAGGAGGAGAATTAGGCCATTCGGCCCATCAAGTCTACTCCGCCATTCAATCACGGCTGATCTATCTTTCCCTCTCAACCCCATTCTGCTCCTGCCTTCTCCCCTCGACCCCTGACACCGGAACTAATCAACAGCGACAGAAACAGAGACCAGGTTCGACTCTGACGACGGGTGCTGTCTGTGTGGGGTTTGCACGTTCTCCCCGAGACCGCGTGGGTTTCCTCCGGGTGCTCCGGTTTCCAGCCCACATCCCAAAGGCGTGCGGGTTTGTAGCTTAATCGGCCCCTCTGTAAATTGTCCCCCTAATGTGGAGGGAGTGGATGAGAATGTGGGATGACACTGAACTAGTGTGGAAAGTCACAGAGTGCTGGAGTAACTCAGCGGGTCAGGCAGCATCTGTGGAGAACATGGATAGGTGACGTTTCACAGAGTGCTGGAGTAACTCAGCGGGTGCAGCAGCATCTATGGAGCTAAGGAAATAGACAACGTTTTGGGCCGAAACCCATAAGGGTTTCGGCCCGAAACGTTGCCTATTTCCAGAAGGATTTCGGCCAGAAACGTTGCCTATTTCCTTCGCTCCATAGATGCTGCTGCACCATAACTCAGCGGGACAGGCAGCATCAGGCAGCATCTCAGCGGGTGGCAGCATGGAGAACATGGATAGGTGACGTTTCACCAAGAGTCTTCAATGTGTAATATTAGTTCTGGTTCCTTCCTCCACAGACGCTGCCTGACCTGCAGGATGTTTCCGGCATGCACTGTTTTTATTTCTGCAATTTTGTAAAACCTGTACTCTTCAACTCCCCCTCCCATTCCCACACTGACCTCTCTGTCCTGGGCCTCCTCCATGGCCAGAGTGAGGCCCAATGCAAATTGGAGGAACAGCTCCTCATATTTCACTTGGGCAGTTTACACCCCGGCGGTATGAACATTGACTTCTCCAATTTTAAGTAACCCCTGCATCCCCTCTCTCTCTCTGCCCCTCCCCCACTATATTTGCCCTGCACCGCCAACCACTGTTTGTATCCAAATATCCCTTCGTCATCACCTCTTCCACAGCCAACAATGAACCATTGTGGGCTCCACCTTTCCTTGATCTGATTTGTCCTGAACCTTTTCATACCTCTAGTTTCCCTCTCCCCTGACTCTCGCTCTGAAGAAGGGTCTCGACCCGAAATATCACCTATTCCTTCTCTCCAGAGATACTGCCTGTCACAAACTTCAAGTAACCCTTGCTTTCCCCCTCCCCCTCCCTTCCCAGTTCTCCGAGCTCACGATTCAAATCGTTCCTTGACCTTCATCCCCTTTGATGTCTCATTTTCACACCTTTATCTCTGTATCTCTCCCTCCCCCAACTCTCAGTCTGAAGAAGGGTCTCGACATGAAACATCGCCCATTCCTTCTCTCCACAGATGCTGCCTGTCCCACTGAGTTACTCCAGCATTTTGTGTCGATCTATTGTAGGTTCGGCTTGGTATAAGTGTAAAGTGGACAAGAGAAGGGTCTACGCGCTGCCCACGGGCACCCTGGGGGACTTACGGGACCGCTGGGCACCGCGGGCAGTGGAATGGATCCATGACAAGGATGGGAATATAGTTTTATTAAAGAGTATATTTGGTCTCAAAGAATATTTGTTTGACTTCTATCATAGTAACCATATAACCATATAACAATTACAGCACGGAAACAGGCCATCTCGACCCTTCTAGTCCGTGCCGAACACATATTCTCCCCTAGTCCCATCTACCTGCGCTCAGACCATAACCCTCCATTCCCTTCCCGTCCATATAACTATCCAATTTATTTTTAAATGATAAAAACAAACCTGCCTTCACCACCTTCACTGGGAGCTCATTCCACACAGCTACCACTCTGAGTAAAGAAGTTCCCCCTCATGTTACCCCTAAACTTCTGTCCCTTAATTCTCAAGTCATGTCCCCTTGTTTGAATCTTCCCTACTCTCAGTGGGAAAAGCTTATCCACGTCAACTCTGTCTATCCCTCTCACCATTTTAAAGAGGTCTATAAAGTCCCCCCCTTAACCTTCTGCGCTCCAAAGAATAAAGACCTAACTTGTTCAACCTTTCTCTGTAACTTAGTTGCCGAAACCCAGGCAACATTCTAGTAAACCTCCTCTGTACTCTCTCTATTTTGTTGACATCCTTCCTATAATTAGGCGACCAAAATTGTACACCATACTCCAAAATTGGCCTCACCAATGCCTTGTACAATTTTAACATTACATCCCAACTTCTATACTCAATGCTCTGATTTATAAAGGCCAGCACACCAAAAGCTTTCTTTACCACCCTATCTATATGAGATTCCTCTTTCAGGGAACTGTGCACAGTTATTCCCAGATCCCTCTGTTCACCTGCATTCTTCAATTCCCTACCGTTTACCATGTACGTCCTACTTTGATTTGTGCTGCCAAGTGTTTCGGTTTACTTTGTACTGTACATACTTATTGTAAATAATTCAATTAATTATTACTCCTAAATAAAAAAATGTGTAAATAGTCCCTAATGTGTGTGGGACGGTGAGTGAGTGAGAGTTTCCACCTTGTATCTCAAACACAAAATTAAAACACACAATAGATGTCCTTCTCAAATTTGGAGACCAAAACTGCACACAATACTCCAGACTGATCCAAAATGCTGGAGTAACTCAGCGGGACAGGCAGCATCTCTGGAGAGGAGGAATGGGTGACATTTCGGGCCGGGACCCTTCTTCAGACTGGTCTTCTTCTTTCCTTTAATTCTCCTTCCCATTCCCACACTGACCTTCCTGTCCTGGGTCTCCTCCACTGTCAGAGTGAGGCTAAACGCAAATTGGAGGAACAGCACCTCATATTTCGCTTGGGCAACTGACAGCCCAGTGGTATGAATATTGATTTATCTCACCAAGTAACCCCGGCATTCCCTCTCTCTCCATCCCTCCCCCACCCAAGTTGCACCAGTTTCTCATTCTCACCCAACAAACAGCTAACAACGGCCCGTATCATCGTTACGTTCTTGTATATCTTTCACTCATTGTTCTATATCTCTCTACATATCTCTCATGATGTCATAGGGAATAGGAGCAGAATTAGGCCATTCGGCCCATCGTCTACTCCATCGTTCAATCATGGCTGATCTATCTATCTATCTCTCAACACCATTCTCCTCCCTTCTCCCCATAACTCCTGACACCCGCACTAATCAAGAATCTATCTATCTCTGCCTTAAAAATATCCACTGACTTGTGGCCTCCACAGCCGTCTGTGGCAGAGAATTCCACAGATTCACCACCCTCTGACTAAAGAAATTCCTCCTCATCTCCTTCCTAAAAGATCGTTTCCCTATCCCCTGACTCTCGGTCACGCCCTGAAACGTCGCCCATTCCTTCTCTCCAGAGATGCTGCCGGTCCCGTGAGTTACTCCAGCATTTTGTGTTTGTGTTGAGTGTTCACTGGCTGGTCAGCTGCCTGAGTGTGAGCTGCTGCTCCTGCCCACTGTGTTCATCAACACACCTCTCACCTGGCAAATCCAGTGTGTGTCTGTGTGTGTGTGTGTGTGTGAGTGTGTGTGTGTGCTGTGTGTGTGTGTGTGTGTGTGTGTGTGTGTGTTTGTGTGTGTGTGTGTGTGTGTGTGTGTGTGTGTGTGTGTGTGTGTGTGTGTGTGTGTGTGTGTGTGTGTGTGTGTGTGTGTGTGTGTGTGTGTGTGTGTGTGTGTGTGTGTGTGTGTGTGTGTGTGTGTGTGTGTATGTGTGTCTGTGTGTGTGTGTGTGTGTGTGTGTGTGTGTGTGTGTGTGTGTGTGTGTGTGTGTGTGTGTGTGTCTGTGTGTGTGTGTGTGTCTGTGTGTGTGTGTGTGTGTGTGTGTGTGTGTGTGTGTGTGTGTGTGTGTCTGTGTGTGTGTGTGTGTGTGTGTGTGTGTGTGTGGGTGTCTGTGTGTGTGTGTGTGTGTGTGTGTGTGTGTGTCTGTGTCTGTTGCTGCTGTGACCCGGGTGTGTGTGTGTGTGCGGAGAGTGTGCACGTGTCCCCGTGACCTGCGTGTGAGTGTGAGTGTTTTGTGTGTGTTGGGTGTGTGTGTGTGTGTGTGTGTGTAGTGTGTGTGTGTGTGGTGTCGGATGTGTGTGTGTGTGTGTGTGTGTGTGTGTGTGTGTGTGTGTGTGTGTGTGTGTGTGTGTGTGTTAGCAAAGTGTGTGTGCCATGTGTGTGTGCATGTCTGAGGGAGAGGGTGGGGGAAGGGGGGGAGGCGAAATGAGGGTCTGGATTTGCTGAGCTTGACCCGAGTCAAGAGTCAAGTCAAGAGAGTTTATTGTCATGTGTCCCTGATAGGACAATGAAATTCTTGCTTTGCTTCAGCACAACAGAATATAGTAGGCATGAATACAAAACAGATCAGTGTGTCCATATACCATTATATATGTAAATACACATGAATAAAGGGCTATTAATGTTCAGAGTTTTGTCCGCGCACCGACCTGTCGATATAAACCTGTCAGTGTAACCTAACCCCCCCCCCCCCACACACCCGTTCCGCACCACCCCCACCCCACCCAGGGGTGCCCCTCCCCCACCCCACACATTCCCCCCCCCCCCCCCAGGGGTGCCCCTCCCCCCACCCCCCCCCCACCCAGGGGTGCCCCCCCACCACCCATTCCCCACCCCCCCACCCCCCCCCCGTTCCCCACCCCCCACCCCAGGGGGTGCCCCTCCCCCACACACCCGTTCCCCACCCCCCCACCCCCCACCCCCCACCCAGGGGTGCCCCTCCCCCACACACCCCCCCCCCCCACCCAGGGGTGCCCCCCCCCCCAGTACCTTTCTTGTCGTCGAAGTCGAAGAGAGTGTCTGCTGCGCGGGGTTGGACCACTGCAGCGAGGTGTTGTCGTTGTGATCGACACGACACGTCAGCATGGCCGTCCCCCCTTCCACCGCCGTCACGTTCTGTGTCAACGGCGACTGGGCCTGCCCACCTGCGGGGGGGGGGGGGGGAGGGAGAGAGAGGGAGAGGGAGAGAGAGAGACAGTGAGTGGAGGAGACACAGCGAGACCGGGGGGAGAGAGGGAGACAAGACAAGTCAAGACAACAGACAATAGGTGCAGGAGTAGGCCATTCGGCCCTTCGAGCCAGCACCGCCATTCAATGTGATCATGGCTGATCATCCACAATCAGTACCCCGTTCCTGCCTTCTCCCCAAATCCCCTGACTCCGCTATCTTTAAGAGCCCTATCTAGCTCTCTCTTGAAAGTATCCACAGAACCGGCCTCCACCGCCCTCTGTCGGAGAATTCCACAGACTCACAACTCTCTGTGAGAAAAAGTGTTTCCTCGTCTCCGTTCTAAATGGCTTACTCCTTATTCATAAACTGTGTGTGGCCCCTGGTTCTGGACTCTCCCAACATCGGGAACATGTTTCCTGCCTCTAGCGTGTCCAAACCCTTAATAATCTTATATGTTTCAATGAGATGCCCTCTCATCCTTCTAAACTCCAGAGTGTACAAGCCCAGCCGCTCCATTCTCTCAGCATTTGACATATTGCCGCTCCAACCGCTGCCTGAGGAGCTCGCAGTCTCCGCTAGAGACTGATGTCGGGAAGCTCCAAACGACACAGTAGGTTTGACCAGCCCCGACCCAGGGGTCTGATCGCCCGGCGCGGGGGAGCTGAGATTCCCCTTCGATGCAGGAGCTACGGGAGCCAAGATCGTCCCGTCGACGGAAGGTTCAAAGCCCACGACCCACGACCGCGGGAGAACAAAGAAGGGAAGAGCTTGAATGTTTTGTTTGCTTTCCATCACAGTGGGGAATGTGGAGGTGTCACTGTGGTGGATGTTTATATTAACATGTGGTTTGTGTGTCTGTATGACTGTACGGCAAATGAGGAAAACATTTTTCACACAGAGAGTGGTGAATCTGTGGAAACTCTCTGCCACAGAAGGTAGTTGAGGCCACAGTTCATTGGCTATATTTAAGAGGGAGTTAGATGTGGCCCTTGTGGCTAAAGGGATCAGGGGGTATGGAGAGAAGGCAGGTACGGGATACTGAGTTGGATGATCAGCCATGATCATATTGAATGGCGGTGCAGGCTCGAAGGGCCGAATGGCCTACTCCTGCACCTATTTTCTACGTTTCTATGTTTCTATGTCAAATTCCTTGTACGTTGCAAAACATACTTGATTAAAAAAATATGATTATGACTATGATGATATGCAGATAATAATTTGTCCAGCATGGATGTTTTGGGTCGAAGGGCCTGTCTCCTTGTACAATATGAATCATTGGTGTATAAACATGGTAATCAGTTTCCAGCCCACTTGTGTCGAGTGGCTCCCTGTAGGCACTCTTCAGTTGAGAGAATCTTTATTTACCCAGCTACACACTCTCTGATTGCACCACTGATCCTTGCTGTAATGAGGGGACCAGAACAACACTCTACATGCAGCCCAGCCAAGGCTTAGCTTACAAGTGTAGACAGGAACTGCAGACGCAGGTTTAAACTGAAGACAGACACAAAATGCTGGAGTAACTCAGCGGGACAGGCAGCATCTCTGGAGAGAAGGAGTGGGTGACGTTTCGGGTCCATAGACAATAGACAATAGACAATAGACAATAGGTGCAGGAGTAGGCCATTCGGCCCTTCGAGCCAGCACCGCCATTCAATGAGATCATGGCTGATCATCCCCAATCAGTACCCCGTTCCTGCCTTCTCCCCGTATCCCCTGACTCCGCTATCTTTAAGAGCCCTATCTCTCTCTCTCTTGAAAGTATCCAGAGAACCGGCCTCCATCGCCCTCTGAGGCAGAGAATTCCACAGACTCACAACTCGGAGAGAAAAAGTGTTTCCTCTCCACCGTGACCATTAGACAGGGTGTAGTACAATCTACCTCGATGCCACCCCTGCAGTTTTTCTTTGACCTGCACTTCCCTTGCAGCTGTTCCTCCACGTTCTGCATGGTGTGAGTGACACTCACGCACAGTGTGGTCTAAAGGCAGATACAAATTGCCGGAGTGACTCAGCGGGACAGGCAGCATCTCTGGAGAGGAGGGGTGGGTGGGGTGGTGCGTTTTGCCTGGGTAGCGCGCGGGCACAGCACTTCCCTCAATCACAGTTGGTGCGGCAGAGATGAACCAGTGGCAGATGCACCACAGTCAGCTGGGGATTGGAACAGTACATGCTGGAAACAGCTGGCAACATCTGTGCTGAGAGGATCAGAGATCTACGCTCAGCTCTCTGTCTCATAAGATCATTTGCGATCGGCACCGGAGATGTCTCTCAACCGACTGCGAACGGGGGTGGGGCGGTCAAGGGTGACAATGCACAAGTGGGGCAACATGGAGGGTACAACAGCATGTGAGTGTGGCACACACACACAGACACAGACAATGCAACACCTACTGCAATGCCCACTCCTGGATAATCCATGCACCACTGCAAACCTTGCACTGAGCACTCCAATAGCGACACGGTGTGTACAGCAGTGGCGAGCCAGGATATAGCATGAGGACACGGGGCAAGAATTAGCGATGGGAGTAGAATCAGGCCATTCGGCCCATCAAGTCTACTCCACCATTCAATCATGGCAGATCTATTTCTCCCTTCGAACCCCATTCTCCTGCCTTCCCCCCGTAAACCCTGACACCCGCACTGATCAAAAATCCATCTATCTCTGCCTTAAAAATATCCACTGGCAGCCCCTGACACCACCCTCTGACGAAAGAAATTCCTCCTCATCCGTTTCCTAAAGGAACGTCCAAATAAATTTCCGAATACATTTCAAGACCCTCCTCTATGTCTACAAAGCCCTCAATGGGCTTGCCCCCACCTACATTAAAAGTTTGCTCACCCACCACACCACCTCCAGGTCCCTCAGATCGGCCGACTTGGAGTTACTGAACATCCCGCGGTCTAGGCATAAGCTCAGGGGCAACCGTGCCTTTGCGGTTGCAGCTCCTAGACTGTGGAACAGCAGCATCCCCTCTTCCCATCAGAACTGCCCCCTCCATCGACTCCTTTAAGTCGAGACTTAAAACTCATCTTTACTCCCAAGCCTTTCTTGACGTCCTCTGAGCGAGGGCTTTATGTCTGTAGTGTTGTATTATTTAATCTATGAACCACTGTTGTATAAACGTTAGTTCCTCCACCAATGTAAAGCACTTTGGCCAACGAGAGTTGTTTTATAAATGTGCTATAGAAATAAAAGTGAAGTGAAGTCCTTTAATTCTGAGGCTGTGCCCTCTAGTCCTAGACTCTCCCACTAGTGGAAACATCCTCTCCACATCCACTCTATCCAGGCCTTTCACTGTTCTGTACGTTTCAATGAACCCCAGCGAGTACAGGCCCAGTGCTGACAAACGCTCATCGTATATTAACCCACTCATTGCTGGGATCATTCGCTGCCTCAGTTTGCGTAGGATCGACCGTTACTGTGGGCAGCCGGCAAGCTACCGGCAACCGGTGACCCATTCGGACGTCCACCTACGACCACACCTACGACAAGCCCCCCCGGCAAGGTAGGACAATCCAGTCGCCGGTTGGCGTAGGTAGTCGCCAATGAAATTCACTGAAGTCGGCGGCGACAACCTACATCACCTGGTGACAACCAATGTTAGGTAGACAAACGTGCTGGAGAAACTCAGCGGGTGCAGCAGCATCTATGGAGCGAAGGAAATAGGTAACGTTTCGGGCCGAAACCCAAAGGGGTCACAGTTTAAGGATAAGGGGGAAATCTTTTAGGACCGAGATGAGAAAAAGAGGGGGATCTTACAGAAACTACGAAACAACATTCTTAAGGGTAGACAAAAATGCTGGAGGAACTCAGCGGGTGCAGCAGCATCTATGGAGCGAAAGAAATAGGCAACGTTTCGAGCCGAAACCCAGAGGGTTTCGGCCCGAAACGTTGCCTATTTCCTAAAGGGTTTTGGCCCGCAAACTTTGCCTATTTCCTTCGCTCCATAGACGCTGCTGCACCCGCTGAGTTCCTCCAGCATTTGTTGTGTACCTCCAGCATCTTTCCTTCTTAAAAACCTTAAGGGGTTCGATTTTCCAGCATCTGCAGTTCTTTTAGGACTTGAGGAAAAACATTTTTCAAAGAGTGGTGAATTCATTCTAACATACTGTGGCGGTGGTACACCAGGACAGGCTAGAGGAAAGCGCTCCAGAGGGCATTGACAACGAAGATTGTTCCCGATGTTGGGGACCTACACAGTTCCCGAACCCAAATATAATAAAGGACATCTCCCACCCCGGACACTCCCTGTTTGAAGTTTCAGGCAGACGGTATCTAAAGGGGACAAATCTTTTAGGACCCCACTGCTATAAAAGTACTAAATGTGGCCGCCAAGAAACGCAGGGGGCATTAAGGGACTTGGTAACGGTGAAATCACAGAAGGAGTGGGTGAATCTGCTTTGTCTGTGATTTTTATTTATTTGCTTATCTTTATTATTTTACCGTGGATGTTTCGTTAGCTTTAGAAATGTTGAATGCTGCACTGACTGGCTGACATTTTAAATTTCGTTGTACATGGCCCATGTTACAATGACAATAAAGAAACTATTCTATTCTATTCTAATCTGTGGAATTCTCTGCCACAGAAGGTAGTTGAGGCCACACAGTTCATTGGCTATATTTAAGAGGGAGTTAGATGTGGCCCTTGTGGCTAAAGGGATCAGGGGGTATGGAGAGAAGGCAGGTACGGGATACTGAGTTGGATGATCAGCCATGATCACATTAAATGGCGAATGGTGCAGGCTCGAAGGGCCGAATGGCCTCTACTCCTGCACCTATTTTCTATGTTTGTATGCTGCTGCACCCGTTGAGATTCTCCAGCATTTTTGTCTACCTTCGATTTTCCAGCATCTGCAGTTCCTTTTTAAACAACGTATGTTAACCTGTCAACAATCCACCACAGCACCAACGTCAGGAGAAGTCAAGATACGCTCATATACGTCAAACCCACTGTCGGCGAAAAATGTTCAACGTGCCGCCGGGCGACCAGAAAGACGTTACGGCTCTTTGGGCGATGGCTCCCCGCGACCGTACAGGCGACAACCTAGTCTCCTGTAGTCTCCTAACAATGGCCTAAGTGGGACAGGCCCTTGAGCTGTCCTCCTTCAGCCCTGCACTGCACCAATCCGGTTAGAGTGGTATCGGAAGGAACTGCAGACACTGGTTTACACCGAAGATAAGACACAAAATGCTGGAGCAACTCAGCGGGTCAAGCAGCGTCTCTCTGGAGAAATGTGAAGAAGGGTCTCGACCCGAAACGTCGCCCATTCCTTCTCTCCAGAGATGCTGCCTGTCCCACTGAGTATTGCCCCTGTCCCACTTAGGGAACCCGACCGGAAACCTCTGGACACTTTGCGCCCCACCCAAGGTTTCCGTGCGGTTCCCGGAGGTTGCAGGTGGTTGCCGGAGGTTGCAGGTAGTGGAAGCAGGTAGGGAGACTGACAAAAACCTCCAGGAACCGCAAGGAAACCTTGGGTGGGGCGCAAAGTCTCCAGAGGTTTCCGTTCAGGTTTCCTAAGTGGGACAGGGGCATTGATTCACCGTCGTCGGCAATGGTCAGAATGCCGTTGATCCAACCAGCAGCCCGGCGCTTTGACAGAACCTTCCATCCATTCCAGATGTGTTCATTCTAGCATTCTCACTACTAATCCCAGATGCAATCCATTCCAGTGGATTAATTCTAGAGTATCAATTATTCATTCTGAATCAAATCTAGATTTAAATAATTCTATATTATTAATTCTAATTTATTCATTAATTGTGGTTAATTTCAGATGTAATTATTCTAGATCATTAATTCTAGCATATCGTCAATTCTAGATTAATTCTCACTGTAATTAATCCTAGGTTATTATAGACAATAGACAATAGATGCAGGGGTAGGCCATTCGGCCCTTCGAGCCAGCACCGCCATTAAACGGCCTGTCCCACTGTACGAGTTTACCCAAGAGTTGGATGATCAGCCATGATCATATTGAATGGTGTTGCAGGCTCGAAGGGCCGAATGGCCTACTCCTGCACCTAATCAGCAGCGTGAAGTTCCTAGGACTACACCTGTCAGATGACCTGACGTCCACGACCAACACCACAGCACTGGTCAAGAGAGCCCAGCAGCGACTACACCCTCTCCGAAGACTACGTAAAGCAGGCCTCCCCACTACACACCTACGAACTTTTTATAGGGGGACAATCGAGAGCACATTGACCTACGACATCACTTCCTGGTTCGGGAGCTGCAAGGCGTACGAACGGCACCAACTAGACAGGATTGTGAAGACCGCCAGCAGGATTATTGGTGCTCCACTCCCTTTCCTGCTGGACATATACAGGAAGAGATCTATCAGCAGAGCCATCTCCATCATCAAAGACCCCTACCACCCATCGCATCACATATTCCCCATCTGGGAAGAGCTACAGGAGCATGAGCTGCAAAACCAGCAGGATGCTCCTCAGCTTCTTCCCGCAGGCTATAAGACTGATAAACGGACTTTGCCCCCTGCCAAAGTATCGCGCACCAACCACCAACCTGGACACACTGCAGCAGAGCCACTGTCGTGCCGCTGCCGATCGGAACGCCTGTTGATGTTTAGTAGAGAGTAGAGCGTTTAATTTGTTCATGATATATGTATTTTTATTTCTATTTATTTTTACTGCACACTGAATGGACACTGGTTGTGCAACGTTTTTTTGTTTCCTCTGGGTATGTGAATACTCAGGAAAATGACAATAAAGATTTCATTCATTCAATTTCTATGTTTCTATGCAAGAGCTCTCCCGAGTTAAAAAAAAAATCAAACTCGTGGTAATTCAGATTCAGATTCAGATTCAATTTTAATTGTCATTGTCAGTGTACAGTACAGAGACAACGAAATGCATTTAGCATCTCCCTGGAAGAGCGTAGCAAGTACGTAGCAAGTACGTAGCAAGTAGTAGCGGTAGTAGCAAGTAGTAGTAGCAAGAAGTACGTAGCAAGTACGTAGCAGGTACGTCGGAGCTCGGGGACGTCTCGTAGCGGCTCGTAACGCTAACGGCAGGTACTCGGGGAAACGCGGTAAGCCCGTGAAGATTTTTCAACATGTTGTAAAATGTCCACGAGATCCCCGAGTACCCACGAGCGGCCAGTACCGTAAATCTCCGAGTTCGAATCGGGGGAAACTTGGGAGGACTCTTGAATTACCTCGTACAGTGGGACAGCCCCTTAATTCTACTTTATGTATTAGTAAATTTACATTTATCCTTGACAAGTCTAGATTCTGAATTCTCCCTTATTGATGATTACTATCTAGATTAATTCTCAATGTATTTAATTGTGGATGTTTAATTGTAAACGTATTTTGCTTGGGCAGCTCCCAGCCCAGTGGTATGAATGTTGATTATCTCACTTCAGGCAGCCTCTGGGTTCCCCCCCCTCTCTCTCTCTGTCCCACCCCCACCCTAGTCTTTTGTTCTCACTAGTTACAACTGACAATGAAGATAGACCTGACAATGAAGGCAGAAATATAAGAATATGTGTGTTATGATTTGTTTGGTTGTTTTGTTGTTTTGCAGATGCAGGAAGATTGTTCCCGATGTTGGGGAAGTCCAGGACAAGGGGTCACAGCTTAAGGATAAGGGGGAAATCCTTTAAAACCGAGATGAGAAGAACTTTTTTTCACACAGAGAGTGGTGAATCTCTGGAACTCTCTGCCACAGAGGGTAGTTGAGGCCAGTTCATTGGCTATATTTAAGAGGGAGTTAGATGTGGCCCTTGTGGCTAAGGGGATCAGGGGGTATGGAGAGAAGGCAGGTACGGGATACTGAGTTGGATGATCAGCCATGATCATATTGAATGGCGGTGCAGGCTCGAAGGGCCGAATGGCCTCTACTCCTGCACCTAATTTCTATGTTTCTATCTATGTTTGGTTGTCTATGTCTTTTGCACAAAAGTCCGCGAGCATTGCCACTTTCATTTCACTGCACATCTCGTATGTGTATGTGACAAATAAACTTGACTTGACTTGAGACACAAAGTGCTGGAGTAACTCAACGGGACAGGCAGCATCTCTGGAGAGAAGGAATGGGTGATGTTTCGGGTCGAGACCCTTCGAAGAAGGGTCTCGACCTGAAACATCACCCATTCCGTAAACGGTCTCGACCTGAAACATCGCCCATTCTGTAGAAGAGTCTCGACCTGAAACATCACCCATTCCTTCTCCACAGAGACGCTGCCTGTCCCGCTGAGTTACTCCAGCACTTTGTGTCTTATCTTCGGTGTAAACCAGCGTCTGCAGTTCCTTCCTACATATTCCTCAGCTGCTGGTGTGGGATTTGAACCCACGACTGGAGTTATGGTCCTGGGCTTGTTGCCACCAGGCTGGCGACTGGAAACCATGTCCAGCGCGGTGGGAACAAATGCTCGGGGACATTAGGTATTCCACACCGCGGCACAAACCAGGGAGGATCTCAAGTGGAACAAATGGAAGAGTTCAGATTTCATAAAACAATTCCCATGTCGTAAGATTTTGAAAGAATCTGATTTGCTGAAACATGATGACAAAATGAATTTGTCTGTTGATGTTGCTTGTCGATTTATGAACACATTTGCATTTATATGGCATCGTAAAGTGAATCCTGCACCAGGCTGATCTGGCCAGCTGGTGCACACACACACGCACACACACACGCATGCACGCACGCACGCACACACACTGCACGCACGCACACACGCACACACACACGCATGCACGCACGCACGCACACACACACACACGCATGCACGCACACACACACTCACACGCACACACACACACACACACACGCATGCATGCACGCGCGCACACACACACTCACACACACACACGCATGCACACATGCACACACACACACACGCATGCACGCACACACACACACACACACACGCACACACTCGCACGCACACACACACGCACGCACACACACACACACACTCGCACACTCGCACACGCACGCACACATACACACACACAGGAGTAGAATTAGGCCATTTGGCCCATCAAGTCTACTCCGCCATTCAATCACGGCTGATCTGTCTCTCCCTCCTAACACCATTCTCCTGCCTTCTCCCCATAACCCCTGACACCCGTACTAATCAAGAATCTATCTATCTTTGCCTTAAATATATAGAAACATAGAAACATAGAAATTAGGTGCAGGAGGAGGCCATTCGGCCCTTCGAGCCTGCACCGCCATTCAATATGATCATGGCTGATCATCCAACTCAGTATCCCGTACCTGCCTTCTCTCCATACCCTCTGATCCCCTTAGCCACAAGGGCCACATCTAACTCCCTCTTAAATATAGCCAATGAACTGGCCCTCGACTACCCTCTGCGGCAGAGAGTTCCAGAGATTCACCACTCTCTGTGTGTGAAAAAAGTTCTTCTCATCTCGGTTTTTAAAGGATTTCCCCCTTATCCTTAAGCTGTGACCCCTTGTCCTGGACTTCCCCAACATCGGGAGCAATCTTCCTGCATCTAGCCTGTCCAACCCCTTAAGAATTTTGTAAGTTTCTATAAGATCCCCTCTCAATCTCCTAAATTCTAGAGAGTATAAACCAAGTCTATCCAGTCTTTCTTCATAAGACAGTCCTGACATCCCAGGAATGAGTCTGGTGAACCTTCTCTGCACTCCCTCTATGGCAATAATGTCCTTCCTCAGATTTGGAGACCAAAACTGTACGCAATACTCCAGGTGTGGTCTCACCAAGACCCTGTATAACTGCAGTAGAACCTCCCTGCTCCTATACTCAAATCCTTTTGCTATGAAAGCCAACATACCATTCGCTTTCTTCACTGCCTGCTGCTTGTGTATATCCACTGACTTGTGGCCTCCACAGCCGTCTGTGGCAATGAGTTCCACAGATTCACCACCCTCTGACTAAAGAAATTTCTGCTCATCTCCTTCCTAAAGGAACATCCTTTAATTCTGAGGCTGCGACCTCTGGTCCTAGACTATCCCACTAGTGGAAACAGAATTACCAATCCAGAAGAATAGAAGTCTATTCACTGGAATTTAGAAGGATGAGAGGATATCTTATAAAAACATATAAGATTATTAAAGGATTGGACACGCTAGAGGCAGGAAAAACGTTCCCGATGTTGGGGGAGTCCAGAACCAGGGGTCACACAGTTTAAGAATAAGGGGTCGGCCATTCAGTACTGAAATGAGGAAAAAATCTTTTCACCCAGAGAGTTGTGAATCTGTGGAATTCTCTTCCACAGAAGGCAGTGGAGGCCAATTCACTGGATGGTTTCAAGAGAGAGTTAGATTTATCTCTAAGGGCTAATGGAATCAAGGGATATGGGGGGAAAGCAGGAACGGGGTACTGAGTTGGATGATCAGCCATGATCATATTGAATGGCGGTGCAGGCTCGAAGGGCCGAATGGCCTCCTCCTGCACCTATTGTCCATGTTTCAAAGTGCTCTCCTCAGAAAATGAAACTTAAACTGATAGATTTTCAATTAATGTATTGCTGCTAACAGGGCCTCAAGCACGTGCCTGCTGTTCCCAATAGAAGGTGTGATTTATTATAACGTGAAATGTAATTAATAAGATTTTCTACTGAAGTGTAGCATTGAATATAACGGTATTCCTGGAGTTATTAACAAAATAATTTGTTTTCAAGACACATTATCAAAGTTGGAAAAATCATCAGCGTGCCAAGTGAGTCCTGGTGTGATGATGTCGCAGAGGGTGGCGAGTGTCTGATTGAGACGTATAAGGTGGAGAGGCTTAGACGTGGTAGACAGTCAGAACCTTTCTCCCAGGATGGAAATGTCAAAGACCAGAGGGCATTCGTAGCTTTAAGGTGAGAGGGGCAAAGTCTAAAGGAGATGTGCGGGGCAAGTGTTTTACACAGAGGGTGGTGGGTGCCTGTGATGAAGCCGAATTTTAGTTAAAAATATAAGAAGATATTAAATTGGCTTCTGGGCTAGCTTACAGCTTATATTTAGTGTCAAATTAGGCTTTCCTCAGGTTGCGGGGTGTGTGAGATAATAAATCCTATAACATTGTCTCCCAAGTGACAAGCAGAGAAACATAGAACATAGAAACATAGAAATTAGGTGCAGGAGTAGAGGCCATTCGGCCCTTCGAGCCTGCACCGCCATTCAATATGATCATGGCTGATCATCCAACTCAGTATCCCGTACCTGCCTTCTCTCCATACCCTTTGATCCCCTTAGCCACAAGGGCCACATCTAACTCCCTCTTAAATATAGCCAATGAACTGTGGCCTCAATTACCCTCTGCGGCAGAGAGTTCCAGAGATTCACCACTCTCTGTGTGAAAAAAGTTCTTCTCATCTCGGTTTTAAAGGATTTCCCCCTTATCCTTAAGCTGTGACCCCTTGTCCTGGACTTCCCCAACATCGGGAACAATCTTCCTGCATCTAGCCTGTCCAACCCCTTAAGAATTTTGTAAGTTTCTATAAGATCCCCGGGGCTCAATCTCCTAAATTCTAGAGAGTATAAACAAGTCTATCCAGTCTTTCTTCATAAGACAGTCCTGACATCCCAGAAATCAGTCTGGTGAACCTTCTCTGCACTCCCTCTATGGCAATAATGTCCTTCCTCAGATTTGGAGACCAAAACTGTACGCAATACTCAGAGAGGAGAAGCTAGAGAGATCTCTTTGATGTAAGATGTCGTAAACCAAATGGCCAATGTTTATGAGGGGCCAAGTGACAGAGAGTAAGCAGCGAAAAGAGCTGGGGTGATCTCTTTGGAGATAAAATGACCTAAAGCAAATGGCCAATGTTTTTAGTATATCTTGTACCATGTAAACAAAAGGCCTTTGATGTGATGCATTCTGTGGAAACCTTTTCCTGTACCTCTGACCATGACTAATGTCTGTGGAATGTGCTAAGGGGACAAAAAAACCCACAATGTAATTCTGTTGTTCAGCGAAAGGTGGACGGAGGAAGGTCAAGTGTCTGCATTGGTCACTTGACTGGAATTCTCGCTCCCTTCCATCGGCCGATGTTAAGTAAAGTTTTGAACTGGTCGACCAAACAGTTTGTGTGGTGTCTGTTTATTAGCATAGAAACATAGAAACATAGAAATTAGGTGCAGGAGTAGGCCATTCGGCCCTTCGAGCCTGCACCGCCATTCAATATGATCATGGCTGATCATCCAACTCAGTATCCTGTACCTGCCTTCTCTCCATACCCTCTGATCCCTTTAGCCACAAGAGCCACATCTAACTCCCTCTTAAATATAGCCAATGAACTGGCCTCAACTACCCTCTGCGGCAGAGAGTTCCACAGATTCACCACTCTCTGTGTGAAAAAAGTTCTTCTCATCTCGGTTTTAAAGGATTTCCCCCTTATCCTTAAGCTGTGACCCCTTGTCCTGGACCTCCCCAACATCGGGAACAATCTTCCTGCATCTAGCCTGTCCAACCCCTTAAGAATTTTGTAAGTTTCTATAAGATCCCCCCTCAATCTCCTAAATTCTAGAGAGTAAATTAAGAAGCAAACCTGGTTTAGTAGTTAAGAAAAGTAGCTGTTTCACCTGGAACATGCTGCCAGGGGTGGGGGTGGAGGCAGATATTATAGTGGGGTTTGTTAGACAGGGGCGTGGACACGCTGGGATTGGAGAATACAGATCACGTTCAGGGTGAGGGGATTAGTTTACTTTTGTCTATTGTCACAGGGTACAGGGAAAAGCTTGTTTTGTTTCTATACCAACAGTCGTGGGAAAAACTCCAATCCAGCGATCGAAGGGTAAAGGGCCTGTCCCACTTGGGCGACATTTGCGCGTCACGCAGATGGCGGGCGAAGATTTTGTACATCCCAAAATCCTGGGGCTGCCGCGCGCGACCACGTGTCACTGCCTGCGTCACCACGTACCGTGCGCGCGTCGTGCTTCGTGACGCTAAATGATGACGCGTAAATGACCTGCAAATTACACACAAGTGGGACAGGCTCTTTACAATCGAGCCATCCACAGTGTACAGTCTGAGGCCCCCCGCACTCCAAACACTTGTCACTTCACCTCCCCCTCGACTCCATTCAAGGACCCCGACAGTCTTTCCAGGTGAGGCAGAGTTTCACCTGCACCTCCTCCAACCTCATCTATTGCATCCGCTGCTCTAGGTGTCGGCTGCTCTACATCGGTGAGACCAAGTACAGGCTTGGCCATCGCTTCACCCAACACCTCCGCTCGGTCCACAATAACCAACCTGATCTCCCGGGGGCTCAGCACATCAACTCCCCCTCCCGTTCCCAATCCGACCTTTCTGTCCTGGGCCTCCTCCACGGCCAGAGTGAGTCCCACCGTAAATTGGAGGAGCAGCGCCTCATATTCCGCTTGGGCAGTTTACACCCCAGCGGTATAGATTTAAGGGAGAGTTAGATAGAGCTCTAGGGGCTAGTGGAGTCAAGGGATATGGGGAGAAGGCAGGCACGGGTTATTGATAGGGGACGATCAGCCATGATCTCAATGAATGGCGGTGCTGGTTTGAAGGGCCGAATGGCCTCCTCCTGCACCTATTTTCTATGTTTCTATATTTTGTTATAGTCTCTGCCTCAATTACCTCCTCCGGCAGCTCGTTCCATACACCCACCACCCTCTGTGTGGAAAAAGTTCCTGTTAAATCTTTCCCCATCCCCCTGAAACCCAGGCCCTCTGGTTCTAGCTTCACCTAAACATTCCGTGCATTTACCCCATCTATTCCCCTCCCGATTTTACACACCTGATTAAGATCAGCCCCTGGCACTCCACGGAGTAGAGCCCCAGCCTGCCCCAACCTCTCCCTGTAGCTCAGACCCTCGAGTCCTGGCAACATCCTCGAAAATCTTCTCTGCACTCAATACATAATAGACAATAGGTGCAATTCGGCCCTTCGAGCCAGCACCGCCATTCAATGTGATCATGGCTGATCATCCCCAATCAGTACCCCGTTCCTGCCTTCTCCCCATATCCCCTGACTCCGCTATCTTTAAGAGCCCTATCTCTCTCTCTCTTGAAAGTATCCAGAGAACCGGCCTCCACCGCCCTCTGAGGCAGAGAATTCCACAGACTCACAACTGTGTGAAAAAGTGTTTCCTCATCTCCGTTCTAAATGGCTTACCCCTTATTCTTAAACTGTGTGTGGCCCCTGGTTCTGGACTCCCCCAACATCGGGAACATGTTTCCTGCCTCTAGCATGTCCAAACCCTTAATAATCTTATATGTTTCAATAAGATAGCCTCTCATCCTTCTAAACTCCAGAGTGTACAAGCCCAGCTGCTCCATTCTCTCAGCATATGACAGTCCCACCATCCCGGGAATTAACCTGGTGAACCTACGCTGCACTCCCTCAATAGCAAGAATGTCCTTCCTCAGATTTCTCATTCCTGATTGCATTTAGTGCTTTTACCTGCAGATTAACCTGCGCTCTGAAGGCAGGAGATCGACTCAGGCCTAAATGATTCAGCTTCCAAGTTAATACTCCCTCCCGTCCCACTGACGTGACACTTGGCCACTAAAATAATGCTCAGCACATTCTGAACATAACAAACCTTCTGTAAATCATTGGGAACGTGGCAAGCTGCAGCGGGAGCGACCGGGACAACCTCCAGAGATCCCTACTTGTCATTTTCCTGGACCCAGCGACCTCATTCTTCATTCAGGCAGGCAACAGCAAGGCCCACTAACACTAACATGCCATTCATTTCTAAGATCCAGCTTCCCATCAAACTCACTACACCAACAACATCAAATGGCTTCTGGAAATAGATCTTGCAGACGGCTTCCATACGTTTCATCGGTTGTTTCCCGCTGCAGGAGGCATGGACCATTGCTCCACACTCATGGGCCACTCCTCAGTTTCGTTTACTTTAGAGATACAGCACGGAAACAGGCCCTTCGGCCCACCCAGTCCGTGCCGACCAGCGATCACCCGCACACTAACACTATCCACACACACACACACACGGGGACAATTTACATTTATACCAAAGCCAATTAACCTACAAACCTGCGCGTCTATGGAGTGTGGGAGGAAACCGGAGCGCCCGGAGAAAACCCACGCGGGTCACGGGGAGATCGTGCAAACTCCACACAGACAGCACCCGTAGTCAGGATTGAACAGTTTAAGAATAAGGAATAAGCCATTCAGAACGGAGACGAGGAAACACTTTTTCTCACAGAGAGTGATGAGTCTGTGGAATTCTCTGCCTCAGAGGCTGGTGGGGGCAGGTTCTCTGGATGCTTTCAAGAGAGAGCTAGATAGGGCTCTTAAAGATAGCGGAGTCAGGGGATATGGGGAGAAGGCAGGAACGGGGTACTGATTGTGGATGATCAGCCGTGATCACATTGAATGGTGGTGCTGGCTGGAAGGGCTGAATGGCCTCTACTCCTGCGCCTGTTGTCTATGTTTCCATCAGTGATCGTGGCTGCTGGGTGTGAGGCAGGTGCAGCAATGTTGTGCGGTGGCTGTGTACGATGTCTCCAGACACCGCCTGCTCTCATGTATATATATATATATATTGTGAACCCATTATGTTAGCTCTTTGCTGACAGAATTGACAATACCATGGGAATGGGAGCTCCTCTGCTCTGTATATTCTCACTAAACAATGTTGTAAAACAGTGTTAATAATATCTGACCCTACAGGCATGTAGGACGCTGGCAAGATGGAATAATTTTATTGAAAGCATGAATCCTCCACTGTATAACACCGATTACAGTATTACCATTTTTATTTGCAATTTTCAAGTCCTATCAGAAATTCAGTGTCGGCTGCAGACCGCTGCAGGGAGCGGAGGGATCTGCCATTCATTCCCCCCCCAACATCACGTGCATTAGTGCTGGAGAAACTCAGAGGGTGCAGCAGCATCTATGGAGCGAAGGAAATAGGTAACGTTTCGGGCCGAAACCCTCTGGGTTTCGGCCTGAAACGATGCCTATTTCCTATTTCCCAAAGGGTTTCGACCCGAAACTATTCCGATCCACATCCCTGTCCAAGTGTCCCTCCCTCAGCTGCCTCCTCACACCTGTCCCTTCACCTCCCCCCTCGACTCCATTCAAGGACCCAAGCAGTCGTTCCAGGTGCGACAGAGGTTCACCTGCATCTCCTCCAACCTCATCTACTGCATCCGCTGCTCTAGATGTCAGCTGATCTACATCGGGGAGACTAAGCGGAGGTTGGGCGATTGTTTCGCCGAACACCTCCGCTCAGTCCGCAATAACCTACCTGATCTCCCGGTGGCTCAGCACTTCAACTCCCCCTCCCATTCCCAATCCGACCTCTCTGTCCTGGGTCTCCTCCATTGCCAGAGTGAGCAACACCGGAAATTGGAGGAACAGCACCCCATATTCCGCCTGGGTTGCTTGCGTCCAGATGGCATGAACATTGAATTCTCCCAATTTTGCTAGCCCTTGCTGTCTCCACCCCTTCCTTAACCCTCGAGCTGTCTCCTCCCACCCTCCCATCCGCCCGCCCTCGGGCTCCTCCTCCTCCCCTTTTCCTTCCTTCTCCCCCCCACCCCCCATCAGTCTAAAGAAGGGTTTCGGCCCGAAACGTCGCCTATTTCCTTCGCTCCATAGATGCTGCTGCACCCGCTGAGTCTCTCCAGCAATTTTGTGTACCTTCTGCCTCCTCTGGCAGCTTGTTCCCTGCATCCGTCTCCCTTTGGATGAAAAGGCTGCTCTTCAAATTCTTATTTTCTTACCTTAAGCCTCTGTCCTCCAGTTCTCAGCTCCCCCTACTCTGTGCATCCATCCTCCCTAGTCCCCTCATGAGTTTACACATTTCTACAAGATAAACCCTCACCCTCCTGCGCTCCAAGGGATAAACATAGAAACATAGAAATTAGGTGCAGGAGTAGAGGCCATTCGGCCCTTCGAGCCTGCACCGCCATTCAATATGATCATGGCTGATCATCCAACTCAGTATCCCGTACCTGCCTTCTCTCCATACCCCCTGATCCCTTTAGCCACAAGGGCCACATCTAACTCCCTCTTAAATATAGCCAATGAACTGGCCTCACTACCCTCTGTGGCAGAGAGTTCCAGAGATTCACCACTCTCTGTGTGAAAAAAAGTTCTTCTCATCTCGGTTTTAAAGG